>NW_027103384.1:522318-598795 GCF_902728285.1 Clytia hemisphaerica
GGTTTGGTGTTTTTGGTCCAAGTTATTAACATTTCTAGTGAATGAAAAAACGTGACCAAGTAGTGTTTAATGTAAAAATGACCAAGTAAGGATAAATTTTTTTGACTAATCTGCAAAATCTAGCTTTCAAGTCATGTAACCAAGTAATGATAAATTTTTGAATTAATCTACAAAATCTAACTTTTAAATCACGTGACCATGTAGTGGGAATATAAATTTTTGCGAAATTTTTGAAGAACTCTTACGCAATGCATCGTGACCAAGTAAGGATAAATTTTTTTGCCTGATCTGTGAAATCTAACTTTAAATTCATGTGACCAAGTAAGGATAAATCTTTTTGACTGATCTGCAAAATCTAACTTTCAAGTTATGTGACCAAGTAAGGATAAATTTTTTTGACTGATCAGGACCGATCTGCAAAATCTAACTTTCGAGTTATTTGACCAAGTAAGGATAAATTTTTTTGACTGATCAGGAGCGATCTGCAAAATCTAACTTTCAAGTCATGTGGCCAAGTAAGGATAAATTCTTTTGACTGATCTTCAAAATCTAACTTTCAAGTTATGTGACAAAGTAAGGATAAATTTTTTTGACTGATCAGGACTGATCTGCAACATCTAACTTTCAAGTCATGTGACCAAGTAAGGATAAATTTTTTTGACGGATCTGCAAAATCTAATTTTCAAGTCATGTGACCAAGTAAGGATAAATTTTTTTGACTAATCTGTAAAATCGAACTTTTAAATCACGTGACCGTGTAGTGAGAACATAAATTTTTGTGAAATTTTTAAAGAACTCTTACGCAATGCATCGTGACCAAGTAAGGATAATTTTTTTTGCCTGATCTGCGAAATCTATCTTTCAAGTCATGTGACCAAGTAAGGATAATTTTTTTTGACTGATCTGCAAAATCTAACTTTCAAGTCATATGACCAAGTAAGGATAATTTTTTTTGCCTGATCTGCGAAATCTAACTTTCAAGTCATGTGACCATGTGTAGAGCACCCGCGCATGCGTATTATGGTTTCTTCGAGATATTTCTTTAGAATTTCAATCACGATTGTTCATCGTGCACTCACTCTTCAAAATGTTACATGTATAGTAGTGATTTGATTGGTCAGTTAAAGAAATGTATAAATAATATATAATATGTTTTTTATTTACCTCTGCGCCCATCATTTTCACACCCAACGGTGATTATTTTATGTATTCTAGAAAAATATATATGTCAATCAATTTCTATATTTTATTCATAGATATCTGTCAATCAACTTCTTAGCTTGCATAATAGCATATGTTACGTCATGTTTAAATGATTAACAATAATCTAGTAGAAACCATGTATATTCAGCAGTTTAATTTTTAAGCATAAATTATGACGTAGAAAAGAAAATAACAATAGGAGACGAAGTAAGGATATGTGACGAAGTAGTGCTATGCACACCTGCAATACCCAAAACAAACTTACAAATGGGTATTGAATAAGATTCTATTTTATAGGTAGCTTGTATTTTAAAAAGCCCTTATCAAACTCTAATGAGATCAAGAAATTGAATACTGTATATAGAATCTTTAATCTAAAGTTGGCGCAAAAACACATTTTCCACATAAAATGTATTATACTGAATTATATCTATATGTAAGTGACTAAAGAATCAATGGAGTACCTTCTCTGCTTTGGATTCTTCTGCATTTTTACTCTCTTTTTCATGTTTATCTTGTATTGCTTTGGATTCTTCTGCATTTTTACTCTCTTTTTCATGTTTGTCTTGTATTGTTTGAAAATTCCTTTGTTCCTGAAAAAAATAAAATGAAATCAACCAATCCTTGCTCAGGTCAGGGGCATGGAGTTAACTCTAGATTTATGAAAAGGACAGGACCAGTTACTAGGTCAAAAAACATTGATTATGCCCAATGTTCAATGTATTTCATCGACTGTCATCAAGTTTTATTGACTGTCAATTGTAAATTATTGACAACAAATTGTTTGCATTGACCATCAATATTTCCTTTATTACAGTCAATGATTTTTATTGACAGTCAATCATTTTGTTGCCAGCTGTCAATGTAAGTAATGAATGGTCTTAATGCAAAAATTTGACTATCAATATTGACAATATTTCAATATTTGATTTTGACAGTCAATAAAACTTGCTGACAGTCGATTAAAAGCATTGAACATGGGCCTACTCAATGTTTTTTGACCTAGTAGTGAGTATATCTTTATAACAAAAAAAACTGATACAAGATGGTTTTTTCGAATCAACACCGGTTCATTATTGAACTTTTTCAAGATAACAAAGTCTTGGGATAGCAAACAACAAATATTAATAAGTACATATTCCAAATTTCAACAAAACAAAAAATAAAAAAAATTAAAAAAATACCGTTTTTGCTGTAGTACTCTTGTTCATTGGACCTGCTCGTAATCTGACTACAGTTGCTGCTTCAGAAGGAGTTTTTTTCTTAAGACTTGTCTCGGAGTCTGTAATATCCTTTATGCGGTTCATTGGATCTTTAGACTTCTTGGCTTTATTTTTAGGCATACTTGTAGCATTTGCCGACTCATTCTCTGAAACATCTTTGTCATCACCTGACTTAAAAAAGACAAGGTATATAATATAGTCCTTTAGAAGATTGCACTATCCTTTTTACTTGACGTTTACTCCAGCTCTTATTTTTTTCGTTAGTTTCCATATAGTTTTCAAAGAATCTCTCTGAAGTAAGCAAGAGAAAAAATGACTGGAGTAAATGTCAATCAAAATGGTAGTGTGTGATCACCTAAAGGACTATAATAGTATCAGCTTCATCCAAGTAAGCCTTTCGTAAACTGTTAAAGAAACAAGAACCATTCAAAAGTTTAACCTGAAAAGTTACAAAATATTGTTAACTTGACTAATTATAATTGTGTATCATCAAGAAAAGTTTTTCCCATTTTTTCCTTAAAGATTTGATCTTTTCTTCGCGACCAACTATTATTTTAACCTTTTTGTCTATTCTATCATTGACTAAAAATTTGTTTTCTTACTACTGCCCCTTCGTCTTTACTTGATGTATCATCATCTCGAAAATCTTCCTCTTCTTCTTTTAAATTGGCTTTTCCAAGGTCTAATGAAGGAAAGAGCACAAATATTTATTACATGTCACCAAATTCTTTAAAGGTTTTTTAGGTTTAGGGCTAAACTGGTGAAGAACCACAAGGGCAAAATTTTATAATCTGTAGATTAGATCTTGATATATATCTTGAGATATAAAAAGTTGTATTTTAAGTTTTATTAAAAGAGTGATTTTATAAATCTATACCCTAATAGGCTTCTCTTGAAGTATAAATGACAATGCCTAAGGCCCCCAGTTTTTTGCGCTTTACTTAAATCATTTTTGGACATACCATAAGTTACACCGGGGGTCAACCAAGCATGAACCCAGAATTATCTATCAAAATTATTAGAAGTTCCATGAAATTTAGATCATATTATTGTTGATACAGTACAGACAAATAAAATTTTACCTGGAGAGAGCTTTTTTATTTTTTTTTTACCCGCCATATTGTATTTTTTAACCTGTAAGGAAATAAGTAAAAAAACTTATATAATACCACAAAATAAATCGAAGGTCACTCTGTTAGACTATGTGTGCTTTGTGCTCTGATTATGGCATTCTTTTTCCTCTAGTCTATTCTTAAGCTTGTCAATCTATATCTTCCAAGTCTATTCTTGTATATTCAGGACACGGAAGATTCATAATCAATCAATCAAATTACTTACCTGTAAAATAGCTCAAAACGGCTCGAAATTAACTTTTCAGCATGGTGAAATTAGCAAAATCTGAAACATTGGTGGTAAAGAAATTACAAGTTTTTCTTTTATCGTACTTTGAAGACTTCAAAATATTTTCTCTTTTATTTGTTTGTATATAACTTTTTCTAGCGAATCTATCAATCTAAAAAGTAGACCCCTGTTTCACTAGAGCACTTTCTGGAATATAAGTGGCTCAAAGTCCTTTGGCATTTCTTGATGACATGTTTTGACTTATTGTGCTGAGTAAGATGCTTTCAGTATCGCCAAATAAAAATTTTCAGTAGAAAATATTACAGAAAGCTTTTTTAGAGGTGTAAATTTGACTATTGTATTATACCATGGTATTAACAAAATGAAATTTTTGATGAAAATAGCTGTTTTAGACAATTAAGTGTGTTCTTGTAATAAGAGTATAGACTTATATAGAGGTTTCAAACAGGCGAAGTAGAGTTCTGGTTTGTAAAGTATACAACCAGAGTAGGTAGTAAATATTAAGTAGTATGTATTTTATAGTGATAATGAACATTCATGTTTAATGCTACTTAAATAGAATGCTAGATAAAAAAGCATGGTAAAAAAATAAACAAACAAAATACTGCCAGTTAAGGAAATCATGACAAGGAAATCATTAAAATACATGTTGATCTATCCATCTATATTCTCAGATATTCTAAGTATTAAGACTAAGAGGTCCTAAGACATAACAAGCTACATGCTGAATGGACCTACCTGAAGAGTGATGTAATAAGACGAATTGAAAAATGACAACAATAGTATGAAAATGCAGAATAATACAAGAACAATTCGAGAAATTCAAGAAATCCGGCGATTCTTGGCTGTTCTGGCAATTTTTAGAAAGTTCCTGTACCAAAATCAGTTTCGTTGAAAATTGAACCATGCTTAATCGTGGACATTCTTATAAATAATGTTTTTGTTTGAAAAAAACAAAGACATAAAACGAAAAAATCCAATGAAAATCTGCAAAAAAGATTTTTGTCAAAAATTGAACTCGGCCATGTTTTGAGCATTGCGAAAACGCATAACTCTGCAAAAAATTAGAAAAAACTAAGAATGAAAATTTGAGAAAATGTAAAAAATCCGGTTTTTCCGGCATATTTCCGGCATTTTCTGCCGGAAAAAAATTGAAACATCCTTGATGATGGGCATTGCTATTAATAATGTTTGTTTTAGAATGAAAAAACAACCAATTATAAGGAAAAAGTCCAATGAAAATCAAGGAAAGCGGCAATTTCCGGCATATTTCCAGCATTCTTTACCGGAAAAAAAATTTTCTTTAAAATCTGACTTGGCCATGTTTTGGGCATTGTTGGTACGCATCTTTTAGCAAAAAATCAGAAAAACAATAAAATCTTGAGAAAATGCCAAAAAAACAGTTTCTCCGGCATATTTCAGGCATTTTCGCCCGGATAATTTTTTTTCCGAGAATCGGGCTCCATCACATTTTGGGCATTGCTATTTTGCATCATTGTGCCAAAAATCAGAAAAAACTCATGAGCAAATCCTGAGAAAAGCTGGTAACAGACGGACGAACGGACGGATGAACGGACATCAGTTAATTTATAGGACCTCCACCGGGGTACCCGGAGGTAGGTCCAAAAAGTATATTAAGTATATAGCACTGAAGAGGACAGAAAGAAAATTAGCTTGAATTTGGCTAAATTCAAAGTAAAATTTTAATGTAATAAAACAAGAAGCTCAAAATGCTAAACAAGAGAGGAGTACACGGAATTAAGTAAAGAGCTGGTTGTAAAATAATTGCTTGAAACAAGAGAATGCTATTATAGGTATTAAAACAAAATTGGTAAAATATAATTTTATTTAATAAAAGTTATAAGACGAGGCCAATTTAATTTGCTGTTTTACGGGCCAAGCTGCCCAAAAAGTGTCAGTCAGCGAAAAAATAAAAATAAAAAAAGAGTAGAATTTCATCTATAAAATCTCCTGAAAAGGCAGCAAAAACTAAAACTAAAACTATTGACAAAAATGCGAAATAGAAAATAAAAAGACACACAAGCTTTGAATTTATGGATAAAATGAAAAATTGAACATTAAATTCTCAAAACCTTGGCAAAACTACCAACATTTTGAAAATTTGGCATTCTGTAAAGCAATGAAAATAAGAATTATACTACCAAAATCAATTTTATTTTCATTTCGATTTTGGAATTTCAGGGTTGATCAGGCCCGTAAAACAACTTATCAAATTGGTCTTGCCTAAGTAGAAATAAAATGTTAATCCAGTGTAAATGTTGTTCTGGCACACAAAAAATAAGGAACTCAAGTCAGCTCAAGGAGTTGAAATAGGTTGAAGTATGCTCAGGAGCGCTCGGGAGATGTGCAAAAGACTAGAATTAGTATAAGAATTAGATTACCTTATTGGAACTAATTTTCGCGGGAACTAATTTTCGCGGTCGAAAAAAAATATCCGAAAAATTGCATTTGGCGGGTTTTAATTTTCGCGGTTTTTTCCATTCTGGAATTTTCGCGGGTTTTAATTTTCGTGGTTTTGTCCTTTTTTGGACAAATTTCTTTCATTTTCCTAGGGATTTTTCAAATTTTTCGATAAAATTGGAAAAAATTGTATTTTGCGGGAATTAATTTTCGCGGTTTTCAACTCTCAAAATTTTTCGCGGGATCAAATTTTCGCGATTTTGACGAAAAACCGCGAAAAACGCTAAAATTAAAACCCGCGAAAATTAGTTCCAATAAGGTATCAGAATTAGAATTATACTAGACAGTCCCCCCATCCTTGGGATGATAAAAATGGTATTGTTGATGCTCTCAAACTCTATCTTGTTAAGGAAACTTGAACTATGCATAGTGGAATGATTTCTCGTAAATACTTTTTTATGCTTCAAATGGAAAGAGACCACCGTCTTTTACCTGTACATATTTGTCAACATTCCTGTTGTTTCTACATTATCTCACGTTTATATCTTATAGAGTAATACATTTACACTTTGGTGGGTTTTACACTATCAATCACTCGATCCGTATCAATTCTTACATGGTAGCAGACGTTGGTTGTGATGGCAAGTAGTGGTTTTCTAAACCCACCTCAGTGGGACGAAGAAAACAAGGAGTTTTCTTTATGGTTACGTGAAGTGAAAGCCTGGAAAGAGGCTACTGCAGGAGTTGCAGGACTTAAAAATGTTCATGGCTTACAACTGGCATTACACTTACCGAACAATAGTGAAATTCGTCGCCAGGTTTTTGACACCTTTGATACTAATGAAATAAAAGGAGATAATGGCTGGGAGAGAGTCATTAAATTGATTGAGACTTACTATAGTAAGGATGATAATACTTCCGCATTTGAAACATGGAAGGAATTTCGAACTCTTTCTCGGAAAGAAGGACAGACAATTGAACAATATATAATGCACTATGAAAAGTACAAAGTTCGAATGGAAAGATACAACATGAACCTGGGTGATAGAATTCATGGCCTGAATCTTCTTTGTGGGGCTAATCTAAATGACTCTGACCTATGATTAGCTATGAGAGAGGTTGACGGTGACCAACCAAATGAGATGTATAAACAAGCTAAGAAAGCACTAAAGAAATATTTTGGGTTATCTGCCGTTTCGAGTAACCAACCGCAACCGGAGCAATCTGCAGCTGTAAATGTTAAAACAGAAACATTGTTTACATCCGTTGAAGAATATGAATCGTATGTGGCATGGAAACAATATCGATCAAAGGATAAACCGCCACCGAACAACCGATATACCCCCACGCTCCCCAATTCGCACTAATCCACTAAACTCGGATGGTAGACCGTTAACATGTCGTATCTGCCGATCCATCGCACATTTTGCAAGAGATTGCCCGCATCGTGAAAAGAAGAAAAATCGAGACAATTCTTCAGATGAAAACCATACATTTGTTGCATCCATGAGTAAAAACGAGAACGACAACATCATTGAATGTCGATCTGCTGACACATCTGCTGGAGGAGCTTTGAATTACATGATCCTAGACACAGGTTGCCCACAGAATGTTGCAGGATCTGTATGGACTGATTGCTTTCTTGATTCAATGAGTGACAGTATGCGTAAAAAGGTCACTGAACAGAGTAGTAGTAATAAATTCAAATTTGGTGGTGGACGAGTTTTTAAATTGATAAAGAAAATCAAAGCACCTATCATGATTGCAAATCATATAACATTCATCGAATTTGATGTTGTTGAAACCGATCTTTCACTACTTCTTGGGAAACACAACATGAAAGAGTGGAACGTTTTGATAAATACAGGTGATGACACTGCAGAAATTACAATAAATTCGGTTAAGAACAATGTAGAGCTGTTTAATGCTCCGTCTGGTCACTGGTGTATTAATATTCAACCTGGATTTCCCGTTGAAGTAGTTGATGTTATGTTTTCCGTCAAAGAAATGTCCAGAGAGCAAAAAACGCATGCAGCCAAACAAATTCATCGACAGTTTTGCCATCCAACTTTCGAATTTATGAAAAAAGTCTTGAGTGGCTTGAATGATCCTGACAAGGAATTTTTGAACATCCTTGAAAATTACACCAAGAACTGTGAAGTGTGTAAACGCTACAAACCATCGATTCCAAAACCAGCTGTCGGTAATTTATTTACTCCCGATAAAATGAAATTTAATGAAGTTGTCAGCATTGATCTCAAAGAAAGAAACGGTAAACATATACTATACCTCATTGATATGGTAACGCGTTACACTCGAGCAGATTTCGTCAAATCAAAGGAAAAGCATGTTGTTATTTCAAAAATTATTGAACTATGAATGGCTACCAATTTTTGGAGCTGCAAATACATTTCATATGGATAACGGGGGAGAATTTGCAAATGATGAAATGAGAGAACTTGGAAATCAATTTGGCATATCGATCAAACATACCGCAGCATACAGCCCGTGGGCTAACGGTCTTAACGAGAGAAATCATTGCACCATAGACATTATGATGGAGAAAATGCTAGAGGACAATCCAAAGCTCTCGGAATCTCTTGCCCTGCAATATGCCACATCCATCCGTAACACGTGCATGTTTGTACATGGTTTTACCCCAGCACAGCTCGCCATTGGACAAAACCCAAGATTACCATCAGCACTCCATGACGATTTGCCTGCTCTGGAAGGAGTCACAACTAGTCCAACCATTGCTACCCATCTAAATGCTATTGCTTCTGCTCGGAAAGCTTTCATTCATGCCCAGACAAGCTCGAAACTCAGGAAAGCATTACAACATCCCATTCGTGAAACTTTGACTTTTTGATGGGAAAAGTGGGAGAACTAGGAAATTTATGTACCAAAACTTTCTCCTGAATATTGTGATCGTGTGTATCAATATGGTGATCATGTTTTTTATAAATTGCCCGATGACTGTAGATGGCAAGGACCCGCCACAGTAATTGGAGTAGACGGAAAGGTTGTTATGCTAAGACACGGAAGTGTTGTTCGTTGAGTACATCCATGTAGACTGCAGTATACAACAGAACCAAATACTTCTGAGAAACATGAAAAAATTGAAATAAAAAACATTGAGACCCAAACTGATCCCGAAGCTCCAATCCCTGATGAAAGTATTGAAAATACTGCCGAAAAGCCAACTGAGGACGTGGTTCAAGATGCTGACGGACACAAAACTGCTCCAGTTATCATTGACCAAATTATGTTGCCAAAACGAAACCAGACCGTGTCATACAAATGTCCAGAAACCAGTCAATGGAAAACCGTTAAAGTTCTAGGACCGGCTGGAAAGAAAGGAGGAGTCCATCAAAACTGGTTGAATGTCAGAAGTGACGAATCAACTTATTCGATCGATTGGAGTTTGGTGGACGAGTGGAAACTATCTAGCAATATCGATCCTTCCAAAGATGAGATTTGTGTTTCCGTAGCCTTTTCCGTTCCTGATGAATTCAGAGACGCTAAATTACAAGAACTTGAAAAGTGGAAAAAGTATGGAGCATACACTGAAGTTGATGATGTCGGCCAAGAAACATTGTCAGGCAGATGGGTTTGCACTCGTAAAACTGTTAATGGTGAAACATTCCCTAAAGCAAGGTTTGTTGTGAAAGGTTTTCAAGAGGAATCTTCAATCCCTGCTGACTCGCCAACTGGTAGCAAAGAAAGCAATCGCTTAATTCTTTCCATCGTGGCTAGTAAGAACTGGACGCTACAAACACTAGACATTAAAGCTGCGTTCTTACAAGGTAAACCTATCGAACGTGATGTTTATATTGTCCCTCCAATCAAAACCAAAGGGAATAAACTGTGGAAGCTAGAAAAATGTGTTTACGGGCTAAACGATGCAGCCCGTATGTGGTATTTTGCAATTTTTGGAACGTCTCGGATGTAAGCGATCGTCCATCGATTATGGTATCTTTTACTGGAGAGACTCAAATGATAAACTTTCTGGTGTGATATTTGCCCATGTAGACGATTTTCTTTGGGCGGGTACACCTGAGTTCAAACAAATTATTGATAGTATCTGTAATCGTTTTGAAGTTAGTCACACAGCTTCAAAATCCTTCAAGTATGTCGGTGCCAATATGCAGCAAAACAGTGATGGCAGTATCACTCTTGACCAGCTAGACTATATTGAGAAAACTGAACCGATCGTGATGGAGAGGAATCGTCAAACCTTGAAGGATTCACCTTGTACCGTGTCTGAAGCCAACGAATACTGTAAATTAGTCGGTAAACTATCAATTCTTACAATATTGACTTTAAAAATTCATTTCTAGAAACTATTATGGAGAAAGTGCCACGCCTTCTTAAATTCAAAAATTAGCAGCAACGTCACATTATCTTTTGAATAATTGACGTCAAAATTATTTTTGTTAGAAAGTCACTGTAGGGGCTTTTTCAATTCGAATTTCAAATCTCTTTTTGGATACTTAGTGGTTTCATTGGAAGGTAGTCCTAACTTTCTCACTTAATCATGGATAGAAAATGCACAGCTTTCTTGAAAGAAAATAAGATATCTCAAGACTTCACAAAACCCTTTTTTCATACTCCAATTAACCCCCTGACAAACCGTTTGAAATCTCAGCTGACTGACCATTTTAGCGTGAAAGACACAAAATATGAAATTCTTTTAGTATAGTAAGATTACTATAAATTGGTCTAATATCAAACCCCATCTATCTGTCACCCTTCTTAGTTTAGAGATAGGAATAATAAGAAGGTCAGAATCCCTTATTAAAACCATGTTTCTTAGTTATTCACTAATAACAGTCAGAGAGAAAAGATCTTTTCATCTATAAGCAATTCCTACTCAAGGGAGTTATGGTATATAGGTCCAACTAATCTGTAATCCAAAAAAGGATGGTGCGCGGATCTAGGTGGGTTCCGTCTCCCCCGTAGATCTTTTTCTTGGGAAGTTGATCTTCAAATTAGTTTTCAAGGTTGGCTTGGCTCAAATTTTTTCATCTATGGCTCAAATTTTCGGCAATTTCTCATAGTTTTTGAAAATTCTAATTTCATTAAAAAGCGCTGGGTTATTTTTCCATGAATCCCTTTAGAAGTTTTGCGGCGCATTTTTTTGCTTGAGAGTCAAGTAAACGATATAGAGCTTTCACAGCATTAATCTTTGATACACATTTTGGCGGGACGCTAGTGTGACTAACTGGCTGCTGGTCTAGATAAGATTGCAATTGCGATAGTTTTCATTCGTGGTTAGCCTACAAATGCTTATAACGGCTACATATAGTGCTTGTCAACAAAGATAAACAAACAACGACTGTAAAAAATCGTACAAGAAGAAAGCTTTTCTTTATTAAAAGAATCTGATCTACGGAAAAAATATTTTGTTATGAAAAAGATATAATGAATTATGTACAAATATTGCCTGTTTTCTCCTTGAATCTGTTTCTATAATCTATTCTGTTTCTTGAAAATACTGCAATTATTGCGGTATATGAAAAATGTAAAAGTGACATTTATACCGCAATTGAGGGATTTCCCTGACTGTGGGCAGTGGGTGGTTGGTAACGCAACTGTAAGATTGAGAGTAGCCTGGAGATCTGTGCTATGATTTCTTATTTTATATACTGATGGCTAAATATATATACAGGGCAGCAAATAAATATTTTTAGTCAATCGGACAGCATGTCCGACAGAAATGAAATCCTGTCAGTCAAACTCAAAATCCTGTCGGTCATTCAGTGTATATTTTTTTTTAAGTTACTGAGAAAGCGAGAAGGAAAAATAAAAGTTAACTTTGAACAGTTTGTTACTGTATATAACAGAGAAATTGATTTGATAAAAGTGATCTTAGAAACACCCTTGGAAGTTACGAAGAAAGCAAGTTGATAAAAGTTAACTTAGAAACCTCTTAAAAGTTAAGAAGAAAGCGAGTTGATAAAAGTTAACTTAGAAACACTCTTGAAAGTTATGAAGTAAGCAAGTTGATGAAAATGGTCTTAAAAAAACTCTTGAAAGTTACGAAGAAAGCGAGTTGATAAAAGTTTAACTTTGAAACACCCTTGAAAGTTACGAAGAAAGCGAATTGAAAAAAGTGATCTTAGAAACACTCTTGAAAGTTACGAAGAAAGCGAGTCGATAAAAGTTAACTTTGAAACATCCTTGAAAGTTACAAAGAAAGCAAATTGATACAAGTGATCTTAGAAACAAAGAAGGTTACAAAGAAAGCAAGTTGACAAAAGTAGTTTAGAAACACCCTTAAAAGAGTTACAAAGAAAGCGGGTTGATAAAAGTGATCTTAGAAACAAAGAAAGTAACGAAGAAAGCTGAAGAAAGTCGATAAAAGTTAACTTAGAAAAACCCTGAAAGCTACAAATGAAACGAGTATTAAAAGAATAGGCTAAGTAAGAGACAGGGGTGTAAAAGATTTATGTTCAACTCTCAAGTTAATGGTTTATTCCTTTTTTCATTTGGACATCATGACAGACACAAGAGATTTTCAGTCGGTCAAATAGCTTTTTCAGTCGGACATTGACCGATGACCGACGCTTATTTGCAGCCCTGTATATATATGTATACATCAGATTATAAAAAATACAGGGCGGTTCTCCTGTCTAGATTGAGAGGGGACCAATGGCAATGATAATTTTATAGTTCGAATTATATAAAGATTGGAATAGTAGACCAGGCGGTGTCAATCGAACTGTTCGATCCCTATCGAACGATAGCTGTTCGATTTCCAAACCCATCGAACACCTATCTAACCGGGAAAACTTTCATAAAGTTTGATGACTGTTCGATTATACGATTATAGTTTGATCGCAGTTCGATGAATATGATTGAGGTTTGATGAAGTTCGATTAAGATCGTAGATGAAGTTCAATTGATTCAATTAAATCAATTTATAACTTGCCGCCTAATTATTTATTTATATTCTGAGGGCGTATTGGCGGCCGCCCACGGGCCATTCTCGCGGGCCATCCTATATCTATCCCATCGGATGGGACAAGCTGGAGCTTTTACTAGCTCTTTGGACGTTAATTTGTAAAAAAAAAGATTTTAATTTCTATTACTTTCCTTAACCCTATTCAAACTAGGCTTTTAGGGGCGGTTCAGAACTAGGGGGGGGGGCTTTTCCTGTACCACCCCTTAACTTTTGATCTAGTGGGTCTTTTTGGATGAAATTTGGCACACAAGATCCTTGTCACGTAAGGTAACTTTTGACAAAAAAATTTTTTGATGACGTCACTCATCATGCCCAAAGTGAGCAAAAACCGAAATTTTCCATTGTTCTTATAAATAGCTATTGTATTCTAACAAAGGCTTTAGAAAAAAGTTGCCTGAGTTTAAAAAGCTTATTTTATCCTAAATATTCAATAAATTACGGTTTAAACGATATAGAAAAATGGAAAAGTGTCAATTTTTGTGACACCTTACTGTCAGAAATGTCATCATGCTCAAGGTGTGAAAATATTTAGGTGTCAAATTTTTTTTTATTTTGCTTTTGACTTCCGAACAGAAAGAGCCCCCCCCCTAGTACGAATAGGGTTAAAGAAAGTGTCATCTCTATTATTTCGGATGAGCAATAATGAGTGAAGCATACGGTGCCTGTGTTTTGATTAACGAACCTCGTAATTTTCTGACTGGTAAAGAAAAGTAGAATCAATCAGACACAATCATCGAACCACATCGAACTTAAATCGAACTCATCGAACATCAATCGAACTCCATGGAACAAAGAACACTTGTCAAACTAAATCGAACTTATCACAAAATTTTTTCGTAAAGTTCGATAGCTGTTCGATTGGTTTCGGTAATCGAACAGTTATCGTTCAATTTTTTTTGATAAAACGTTCGATGGTACGATAACGAAAATCGGTTCGATAGGGTTTGGTTGACACCGGCTGGCTAATTTTCTGAAAGGTAAAGAAAAGTAGAATCAATCGAACTCATCGAACATCAATCGAACTTCATCGAACAAAGAACACTCATCAAACTAAATCGTATTTTATCAAGAAATTTTCGTAATGTTTGATATCTGTTTGATCGGGTTCGGCCGCGAAAATTTCTTCCCTTAAGGTACAGGAAGGAAAATAACTCGAAAATTTATTAAAAGAATGAAATAACTCGAAAATTCAAAGGAAGGAAAATGCTCAAGTTAAAATACCAGAAATAACTCGAAATTTTAAAGTCAAGGAAAAAAACCGAGTTACGAAATTGAGAATGAAAATGATGTCAATATTTATTTCCGAAAATAACGTCATAACTCGTTGTTTTTTTCGAAACTCGGTTCTTCAACTCGAGAGAATATACTTGGGAATTCCGAACCTCTTCGCTATATTATCATCAACTCATTTATTAAAACTCGGTATCTATTTTGCTGACCAGAACGGCTATCTTTCGAGGGGGACTTTTGCGTCTCTAAAATATTTTTAGAAGTGTGCAGTGTCGTCACAAAAAAACTTGGAAGTGCGCAGTGTCTTGTGAGCCTTCTGGGCCATGACCCTTGACAGTTCTAGTTCACAAATTTTATAAGAACTGGAAGTGCGTGGTGAGCCTTAGGGGCCATTGTTCAGACATTCAAACAACGTTTTTTTCTAGAGTCAACCAAGTCTTTTCGCTTCAATGCAATCTCTTCAACTGATTTTTAGCACCTTGCGAGCGGGCCGCAAATGACCGAAGTGTTTTTTTCTGTCGTTATTTTCGTCTCTTCGCTTCAATGCAACGACTTCAATCCAATTCCAAGCGGGCCGCAAATGACGTTATTGCCCTATACCCGGACGGTTAATGATATTTCAGCCCTCTGAAGCCTGGCGCTTTAGTTTCCTCAGCGCGGGTATGACAATTTGAATCACAGAACCTTTCAATACTGCCCGCCAATTGAACCTTTAATGGCTTGGGGTCACTCACATATCGATTCTTCCCACGACTAACGTCAAATTGACGCGAAGGGGTGGGTGGGTTAGAGTCTTTGACGCTAAGAAATTTCACCAGAAATATTGATTTTTAGTATGTTTATTCCGTGACAAATGTTACTTTCCATATTTCTTTTCCTCCTTTCACATATATACCTAAATATTCGTTCGCTTCGCTATTTTACAGAAACTTTAACCAAAACAAACGGCCCGATATTTACGTCTCGAGTTCCTTTTGTTCAAACGGTCCGCACGGCCCTTGAATTTCGCCGACGGTCGGTCTTCTTTTTTTGTGAAATGCGGCTTTTCTGTTGATTATGATTATGGAGATCATTAATTCCGGCAACTTTCTGAAAAAAGTTTAGAAATTATCTCCATTATTTTTTAAATGTAAACTGCCTGAGCAAGCCGTAGCGAAATTAAAGATGGCTGACGAAACAACGATGATAGTGAAGGAGAAAATTTTCATCGATTTTTGATAATTTTTGAACTTTGACGTTAAGAGGTGTGGGTGGGGGGGGTTTTCAAATTAGCGCCAATTTGACGTTAGTCGTGGGAAGAATCGATATGCGAGTGAACCCTACTTTACTTAATGACCGCTATATGAATAATAATCGAATGTAATTGACAATCAATCGAACCAATAGAACATAGTCAACTATTAATCGAACCAATCTAACCTTACTTGAACGCAATCGAACAACACAGTCGAATATTACCCAGGATCCAATTCCTAGGAATTGACCGTTCGCTTGAGATTCTATTACGTTTGACAATCGAATCGCAATATTCGATCGCGTTCGATTACGTTCGATTGGTTCGATTGCAATTTTTGTTCGAAGTTGTTCGATTGACACCGTCTGCGTCTGGGTTCGGTAGCTAATCGAACAGCTATCGTTCGATTTTGTTCGATAAACAGTCTGGGAAATCCTCTCAATTGCACGCTTATGTTCCGAGGCCGTAAGTGCGCAATTGCACGGTTAATCAAAATGGCAGAATTTTTATACACGCTTATCGAAATTGTTCTGAAACGGGCGGTAAGCGTTAAGCAAGGTTGACAGGTGACGGCTTTTGCGGTAAGCGTGCAATTGCACGCTTTAAAATTTCTTACATTTTTGACACGCAATTCCTTCCGAAAGCTCTGTTGAATTTCAAAAGCCTAGGGCAGTTTTACTCAAAATTTATCGTAGAAGAAGATTCCGTAAAAATGGATTGCCCGTTAAACCATGCCTTCGCCCGAATTAGAGAATTCTGAACCCCTCGAAATCCCTAAGCAATTTCAACCGGGACGTGAGCGGGCGTAAATTATAACCATGCAATTGCGCGCTTACGCTCTTGGAACATAAGAAGCGTGCAATTGAGAGGATTTCCCAGACTGATAAAGTTCAATCGTTCGATATATAACGAAAATCGGTTTGATAGGGTTTGATTGACACCGCCTGGAGTAGAGATTCGAATAGACCTTTTTTCAAAGAGGCCACCCTGTTGAATAATTATGTAGTCCAGCAGAAAAACACACAGATATCTAAGCCCGAAGGGCTAGATTTGCAGCTTTAAGCTTTCTCCAGCAAAAAAAAGTGAAGCTAAAATTTGACTTTTTAAATTTCGTGCCGATGGATAGGATCTAGCATTTTGATTGTTTTCGGAGCGCGATATCAAAAAAATTATGTGGCAAACGGTGAAATTGCATATTTTAGTCACGTGACTCTGGTAGGAAATCCTTCCAAAGATGAGCTTCACTTTTTGAACAAAGCTGCAAATCTAGCCCTTCGGGCTTTACAGATATCTGTGGAAAAACAATGATAAAACCATGCACAATTATTACATTATGCATGATACAGTATAGACCTAACTCTTCACACAAAAATTACGGGAAACGCATGTTTGGACTTTGAACCCTATGCTGCACTCAAGCACTTAAGCCAAAGTCCCGCAAATAAGCAGGACAAAAATCAGTTTTTTGAAGTTTGCAAAAAAACGCCACATAGAAGATCTTTCAAACTCAGTATGTGAATAGAGCAGTAAAAAATACAACTTTTCTATTTTTCCTTTTTTTTGCAAAAGTTCTAGGAATGAAAATAAAGGGATAATGATAATTGAATACTATCCATTGATGACCCGCGGCACTATCGTAAAGCTAGAATCGCTTCGCATACTCTTCGCTTGAGAAAATGATTGACAGATTGAATTTTTTCATCCGCGCAGGCTCAATCCTCGGACTGCGCTAAAAATGGTAGACTGAGCTGTGATAGATCATTTCGATGGAAGTTGTTGGAATGTTTACAAGGCTCTTGACAGAAAATCGTTTATTTTATTGTCAATGATGACAGTGCGGTTATTAATTTTGTTAGATCTGACAAATTGATGTTTGTAAGTGCACTTTATAGTTTTGATTCCCATTGAAGAATCATATTCTGGTTTTCATGTTATTAGATGCTGTTTTGGAGCTTTAGGTCTACAACTACACTGTGATACTGTAATTATGCATGGCTCTATCATTGTTTTTATGGCTGGACTACATTATTATTCAACAGGAAGTCCTCTTTGAAAAAAGCTCTATTAAAGAAAGGTGACTTATACTTACATTTATCATACTGATCATTAACATTAATAATGCTAAATTTAGAACCACGACCACGCCACATTTCTATCGCAATTTGCATTGTATTTATTGTCTGCGAAATTCCGAGAAATTTGAATTGGAAGTCAAAAATATTATAATGAAATCACTGACTACATTTCATCCATTTACTTGTATATTTAAGCTCTGATAGAAAGATGTTCTACACCAATAGAATTATAAAAACAAATTTTACAGATGGAACTTTGATAATTGATGTAATTAAAGGCAAAAAATTTATAAAAATATTAAATATAGTATACTTGAATGGTCAGTAAATTATACTATGAAAATTTACGGGGGTTTCGTTCTGAAAGCTTAACAGCCACCCTGCGAATCAAGGGGGTAATGTTTTTTTTAAGAAAGGTTCCAGAATACTTTTTGACCTTTTGAGCTATCTTTGAAGCCTCTAAATGTTTGCTGATTCACCAGGGATCGTTTGTTAAATGAAACAGACTGTTTTCTTAGGTTCATGGTTCCAAGAAGCTGAAGAAGTATATATCGAAATTATGCCTTGACCCCCGATTTCACAAAACCCATCATCACAGGATAGAAATGTTCCAGTAAAAGTGAGTGATGCACCACTTACCAGAGGCGACGCCAGACCAAAATTCTGTATCTGCTGTATCTGTATAGGTACTTATTACTTGTGTGTTTGTGCATTGTTTGTGTAGGTGTTCGAGCAAAGTGCTCAGGTACCCTTTTCAATTGAAGTGTTTTTTAAGTTTCTTATGCTCTTTGGCTGTTTGGCATTGCATTAGGTATAGTTTTGCACCTTGTCCTTGTACACAAAACGAAAGCATCCAACGAGGACCTTTTTTTAAACATCTGTTTCCCGGGCATAGCCTTCCTGGAAAATTTGATCTGTTGGCCAAAAGTTTCAAAAATCTTATTACTAGAAATGAAGATCTGTTTCTCCTCAAAACCTAAATTTTTAATCTCAAAGTATAAAGTTCAATCTGTTTCCAATGCAATATCATCTTTCTGGAAACAGATAAGATATCTGTTTCCCAATTTATTACATGTCATCTCCTAGTAATATTGATCTGTTTTTCTCTGATCACTGATGACGTCATCAGCTGGAGCGGGGAAACAGATAGTTTTAAGAAAATGGTCTCTCCTAGAAAATCGGATCTGTTTCCCCATTTTTCCAAAAAAGCGCTCTCCTGGAAAAGGGAAACAGATATTTCGGGGAAATGGGCTCGTTGGCTGCTTCTGACAAAAGAGTGCAAAGCTACGACCCTGCCGGTGCACCCGACAGTCGGGTGCTGTCGGGTGTTTTGTCGGGTGCTGAAATTTCTAAATTTGCGAAAACACCCGACAATTAGTGCACCCGACAGTCGGGTGCTTAAATTCTTAACTTAGTGAGAGCACCCGACGATCAACACCCGACACCACCTGATTTACATTTGGCGGCTTTAACGCCCGATACTGTTTACCGCCATCTTCGCCGATGCCGTGGTGGGCGTCAGTCAAATTATATGTACCTCATCGGCCCTTATAGGCGATATTTTTCGTCACTGCTGGCGTAAAAAGGCCGGCGTAAATCGGATCAGCGATCTGAACTATCTGGGGTTTTTTAGAAGTTGGGTTGACTTTAGCAGACGATTTATGATTCTGGAAGCTCTCTTATCCATGAAGCAATTGTATCGCGTCCATCAGTAAAGTTAAATAGTGCAAATGCATGTGACTCTGGGAACGAGTTTGGGCGCAACCTCGTCCCGTGTATCCTAGTGGATAATCTATGATAAAGAAGTACGGAGGTAATCAAATTTGTCGAATTTGTCAAGAAATAAATCAAAACTGCCCAAGAACCAACAAGCCATCTTTGTACATTTTTGTTTTTGATTTATTTTTATGTTTTGACACCCTCGCGAGCCAGGGCCGATAAACGATTCTGCGACTTAAAGAGGCCAGTACCGTATAATTGGAGGAATCGTTTAGGGCCCTGGTACTTTAGAAGAGAAAATATCAAGAATCTTGATATTTTTCGACCTTTGGACTCTGGCAGCTTGAGTGTGGGCAATATGTTGCGAAGACAAGTAGAGCCGAGCTGCGAGCACACTTACTAAAATAATTTATATCAAAATGCTGTAAATAGTTTTTCTCCGTATGACCATTTGACATGGGAAAAGAAAATAATGTTGATTTGGACATTTGGAAGGGAAATGCAAGTAGAAAATGACTGTGTTTGTTTTTTGGAATAGAGAATGGCTTTCCTCCGTCTTTTAATGGTTTTTTACTGGCTCAAAATAAATTAGTAGCCTTGCAATAAGTCTCAACTTCCAATTACTGTTTTCTAAATTTGGCTCTCTGATATGGATATTTTTTTGTGGTGAAGTTTTAGGGTTGGTGCAGAAGACTGCTGTGAACTGGTCTTAAACAGTTAAAGCTATAAATTAACTGGCTTTAAACACACTCAGCAAATCTAAAGAAAATTTCAACCTTGAAATTATTGCTTTCTTTCTCACTTTTAGATTATGTGAAAAATAAATAAAACATTTTCAACAGCTCTAATGCTTTGCTGCTAATTCTGCTGATGCTGCTCATCCAAAAAGTAGCCGATAGAATTTTTATATCCAGCCTCAAGAACGTAAACTCCAATTGTCCACCCATATCATGTCACCACAGCTGGGAAAGATGAACGACAGTGACAGTAGCAGTAGGATGAATTCAATCAGATTTTTGTAAACAACATAATGTTTTTGTGTGTAAAAACATGAAAAGTATCATGTCCTCAACATCATCATTGCATCTTGCTTTTGTGACTAATTGGCTGATTGGAATAAGCATGAGCTATAAAAACTTTGAGAGATTGCACTATTTGTTAGCACTGGTTTTCCAGGGGATGCTAAATAACTAAATGCATTGCTCAGTCATCAGTGTCAGTTGAAGTTAATTTTAAACATTTGGCCACTGTATGATGTTTAACTAGTTTAAATAATAAGAAAGAAAAGATTGATGGACACTTTATGGACTGTGTAACAATTAAGAGTGAAAATGCTTGACTGCTTGATCTTTGTTACTTTCACTTCACTGAAAAACAATTATTTAACGAAAAGGGACAATTGGAGATAAAATGGTGAAATCAGCAAGAGGCAAAAATTGCGAAAAAATAAGAATTTGGGGAAGACAATTACTTTGGAGAGAACTTATTTTGGCAAGGAGCTAAATAAAATAGAATTTTTTATAAATGTGGTTTTGAAGAGAAATCCAATTTTTAATTTTGGCAAAAACTAATTTGGGCAAATAGCACGTAGTATATAAAGTGGTTCTTTTATGCTAAAAAATTAGTGTTTCAAATAGAACTTTGTTGTTACTAGGGGCCGTCCATATAGTACGTACCCACTAAAATGTCAAAAATTGAGTATATATACCCCTCCCCCTATAGGCAAGCAGATGCAAATAGCTATACCCCCCTGGTGAGTACGTACTTTTTTCATTCACACCCCCCCCCTGGCTGAAAAAAAAAATCAAATTCAAAAGGCTTGGGTTTTCCCCTTTTTCTATGAGAGAGAAACAGCTGATATTTTGTAAGGAACAAGCGAATAATAATTCTCTTTTTATTCTCTTTCAACCAATTTTACAAGCAAAAAAAGGGCTGTGAATTTTTTTTTTCTGCATACTTACTTTTTCTTTCGACCCCTTCCCCTCTGTACGCAAGCATATGCTTTTGAGAAGACACCCTCTCTCCCCCTTAGTGTGTACGTACTATGTGGACGGCCCCTTAGGAAAATCACTGGAAATTTTAATTCTGGCAAGAACTTATTAGGGACCCTTATTATGGTGAGGCAAGGTGAGGAAGCAATTCTTTCAATTTTGGCGATAACTAATTTCGGTGAATTTTGTTCTGTTACTATATCATCATTCATTAAGAATTTATTTATTTATTTAGAGAACACATTGAACTATGTAAAATACCCATTTGAAATTTTATGAAAATTTTAATGCTAGCTATGAATCATTGTATAGAGTTTGGAGTTAAATTCTAATTACAGTAATATGAGTTTTCTGACTAGTAAAATGAATTTGATATTCTTGTGTGAATCTTTATACGTGCCATTTTTAAGATTTTTCTTGTGAATCTTTAAACGATTTTCAACTCAGGGTTTTGATAATAAAAACATGGCGTAATAAGTTTTTTAGAGATTTGGCAGATGATCAAAAGAAATCTGCAGGAATACATTTCACATGAAACTTTAATAAACTTGGAACATTTCGTTTTATTCAATTAACAAAAAAAGTTAGAAATATTTACTGGTCCTATGAAAAATGTTCATGGGAAAGGCTTGAAAATAATATTAGATTTTGTTGAATTTCAATATTAAAAAGAGGTCAGTTGTAATCAAGGACTACCTTAAAGGAATAAATTATGACGGAAATAAAATTTGGCGGATTTACCAGGAATTCTGCCATACGTCAAATTAAATTCCCGCCAAATTTAATTTATCTCGTGTATTCTCCAAATTTGTGCTATTTCAGGCCTTAAAAACAGGTTTTTGCTTATTTGGTAACAAGTTTTGGCCAAAAATTTCCTTCAACCGCCAAATTAAATTCTCGCCTAATTTCTTTTTTCTAGCAATCCGTCAAATTAAATTCCTCTGAAAAAACTTTTTCAACCACCCGCCAAATTGAATTCCTGCCAAAATTTCTTCCTTCAAGGTACACGTTTTTTTTTTTATAAGGAACACGTTTATAAGGAACTCGAGGCTGAATTTGGTTCAAAAAATAGGGAATTGTTAAGGAACTGCCCAGGCTGAGAATAAGTGGATTTGAAAATAATGTACCCTATTGGGACTAATTTGACCAAATTTTGATCTTTCAAGGGGCAAAAAGTTCAAAATTTCCTATGTAGTAAGGAACTCGATAAAGAACTTTGAGACTGAAATTCTCTGTAAAAATAAGGAACTCCAGGCTCAGAGCAAAGTTAAGGTTCCTTATAAAAAAAAAACGTGTATTATTATCAATTTTGTCAAGTCTCGAGAACAGTGAAGGTAAAGTACAATGATTCCAAATTTTATTTTTGTCTTTAATGGTTCCTAATTTTTGATTGAAAAAAGTTCCAAAAATTAATCTTGTTTTATCAGTCCTTTCAGCTTCAAAGTATCAGATGCTTTAAAATGAAACAGCTTTGCTCCAAAGAAAATGTGACATTTACAAAAAAAACAGAGATATATATTCAATTTTTTGTAGTAAATTTCTCAATCATTTTGTATCAAAATAACAGAACTTGAAATGAAAAGACATATATAATCTTAAAGTTCTATTCTGGAATTTTGACCAAAATGTAGTTGATTGCTATCTTTTGAAACAATGTCCAGAAATATTCATCTACGTATAAAATAATAAAATTTGACACTTAATACAGCTTATGAAAAAAAATCTGTCAATGTTACTTTAGACTGTATTCCTATTTGATTTTATCCTCAAAATAGGTTAAAAACTGAAGACTCTATGGAAAACTTTCCAAAAATTTTGTTATGTAGCAAATCAGCACATGATGACGACAGTGAAACATAATCTTTAGGTCAGAATAAATTCAACTGAAATCCAAAAAAGTTCTAACATGTCATAATTGATATTGATAATCTAGATGACAGATTTGTTATTTATATGTTTGCATAAATTTTATCCCGATAAAAAAACTACTTCCAGCTTCAACATTATTTGTCAAATTCAGTCCAATATACACACTGTACCGTACTAGTTTGTATACTTTTTGACATTTACGGTCAATATAAATAAATTTTCAGTCTGGTAATAGGATATGTTTAAAGAATTGTTTCATGGTAAACATTAAAGAAACAGATTTATTTCTTTTTCAATACTTGAAGTTTCTTGCTTTTACACATTCATCAATTGATTAGAATTGTTCACATAATTGTATAAACCATAACCAGAACATTTTTGCAGTGAGTTTGTATTGTACGTAGTCTCAAGTTTTTCTGAAAAAGCTTCTTCACCGATCAGTTCATTTTGACTACCAGTCAAGCAATCACTGGAGATGTATGCTTTTTTCTTTTTCATACTCCTGATGCCCATGGTCATGGACAAGATAGATGCCAAAATGTATAAACATCAGTCCTTCATCACGAGTGATCAGATTATAAAGAAACATGCAAGATTGCTGTTGGAAATCAGTTCAAGCAAAACAATTATATGTGGACAGCAGAGGGTCTTCTCGAGTGAATCTTTAAACTATTTTCCATAGTCATTTTGTCTTTCTGTAAAAAATCGTTTTACAAGCAGTTCCAGTTCGCTCAGAGCAGGGATAGACCAGGATAGACTGCTTATCAAGGTCTTGTAGTATTCTTCTCTGCCAATCAAGTTTCATTTAAATGACATTTTGCAATTTTGTCAATTGATTGGTTTGCCAAGAGTTCTTCATACTTCAACTTCTTCATGTTGAGAATCTGTCTTTGACTTTTAAATTTACTATTTACAAATGAATGGCTGATCATCAGCCATTCATTACATATTTAGCTTGTTTTGATCTTTTCAAATTCTCGGAATTTGTAAAATGGCGGGATTATGCTAATCGACATACGTTTCGCGTACATGCCTAAAAGTACTTTCGTTTTTAAAGTGCACCAGGGCTTATATCCCCCGTCAACGCGTCCATCAGAATCATCAATAGCGTAAGGGGGTTAGATAAGCCATGGAGTCGAGGGTGATGTTTTGATGATTTCTCGACAGACGATTTGTGATTCGAATAAAAATGTTCGATCGTTCGACTAATATCGTTCGATTTTATTAAGGCACCATTTACACTAGAATAACTAGAATGAAAAAAAGAGCGATGCGCGGCGGGCGGCGGCGGGTGTTGTGCCGCCGTGGATTATGTGGTGTGTTTGGGGCATTAAGGCTCTTACAACCTTGTCTCTATAGCGGCTTTATTAGAGGGATTTTTAGAGTGTCTCTTATTTTGCTAGCAACTTGTGAATTGAGGTGGAGTCTGGATCGCTTCGCAACCCTTATACAATACGGCTAGTTTACGTTACTGATCGATACCTGACATTCAGTGTAGACATAAAGCTCTAAAACAGCATCTAATAACATGAAAACCAGAATATGATTCTTCAATGGGAATCAAAACTATAAAGTGCACTTACAAACATCAATTTGTCAGATCTAACAAAATTAATAACCACACTGTCATCATTGACAATAAAACAAAAGATTTTCTGTCAAGAGCCTTGTAAACATTCCAACAACTTCCATCTAAATGATCTATCACAGCTCAGTTTACCATTTTAGCGCGGTCCGAGGATTGAGCCGAGAACTCTCGCATAGCACCCGAGCTCCCGCGCGGCGCGTGCCGCGGGGATGAAAAACTTCAATCTGTCAATCATTTTCTCAAGCGAAGTGTACGCGAAGTGATTCTAGCTTTACGATAGTGCCGCGGATCATCAATGGATAGTATTCAATTATCATTATCCCTTTATTTTCATTCCTAGAACTTTTGCAAAAAAAAGGAAAAATAGAAAAGTTGTATTTTTTACTGCCCTATTCACATACTGAATTTGAAAGATCTTCTATGTGGCGTTTTTTTGCAAACTTCGAAAAACTGAATTTTGTCCTGCCTTTGCGGGATTTTGGCTCAAGTGCTTGAGTGCAGCATAGGGTTCAAAGTCCAAATATGCGTTTCCCGTAATTTTTGTATGAAGAGTTAGGTCTATACTGACATTAACCCTTTACCTTCAGGAGCCAACCTCTCATGTCAACTAAATATCTATCATCATTCTTTTTATTTAGAGTCACAAACAGAGAAGGAATCAAATAGCGAAGCAGGTAATTAATTAGATATTTACATTTTAGTGTGGTGAACTGTAATTAGCCGTTATCGTAAAAGATTTGTCGTGTCTTTCTTTCGATTCTGTACTTTGATCATATCAGTGTTTCGATATTCTTAAATTCGAGCCTGCACTTGATGGTCAATCTATCTCTCATCCGTGTTTAGGTTTGAGGCATGACATTCCGCTCTCTTTTTCTCTCTTCTTTTTTCGTTTTAGTCTTACATTCTGATGACAAAACACGCTGACGTGTTGGTTTATCCAGGTAAGACGTATATTACCTTTAATATCATGATATAAATAGCTCAATCTCATCTGACATTTAGTTTCATGATGACGTAATTTCTATGGCGTTCTAAATGGTCTGTGTAGATACGTGATTCTGCATTAAAAGCTAGTTGTAAGTTTACTAACGACGTACGTAAGTGCGTGGAGACAGGAATGACTTTTTTCAAATTGGTTAATCTAAGGATATTTTTAAGAATATTTACCGGGATTTTATAATCTCAGACATAATGGATACTAAAGCTGTGGATAGACAAGAGATTTAAAATAGAGGGCGGTAGTTTATTAGTTAATCTTTCTACTTTCTATCTCCTTCTCAGGAAGAAAACAGAGGAAATGCATTGTTGGATCTATTGATGATCAAATGGCCTTATGATTTATAATTTTACATATTTTTAATTGTATGTATTTCAAAGATTGTTTGTAAGACCACGTTCAGACGTTACGGTTCCGTATTGTTCCAAAAAGAAACGGTTCTGTGTGAACGTGTGAACACCAAAATTTGAAGACGTTACATACAAAGCAAAACAGATCGAAACGGTTTTGTTCCACTATTTTCATCGGAACGGAACGGAACTGCTCCGGAACGTTTCGAAACCAATATGAACACTCTCTATCCCTAACGGAAACTATACCGGGACGATATGACATGAAACTGTAACGTCTGAACTGGTTTGAGCATGGTCTAAATTATTGTTAATCAATAAAAAAAGGTTGTTCCAGTCTCTTCTTTTGAGCAACACGCACGTTGTCCCCAGCCATCCAAACATTGTGTATGTACGCAATGGTTACTTGTACAAGAATGGTGGTGGTACACTAAATAGATTGAACAAAAAATTCGGCATATAGTGTGTCGTTACAAAACGAAAACCCAGGTAATATATAGCGTCCAGTTGACAAAGTTACTCACTCAGCTCAGACAAATTGAACGTTAATTAAAAATTTAAAGAAACACGATTTTCAGGTAGGTAAAAGTGGAAAAACCTACCTAGATAACTTTAATACCCCAGGGCAGAATAGTTTTCTACTGGGCACTTTGAAAGCCTACCTTAGTGAAGTTTGCGTTGATAAAGAATCATTGATGAAACATCTCTATTATTTGTCTTCGTCGTTTCGTCGTTTTACCGTCGTTTATCACCCATAAATAAAAAGAAAAGAAAAGCGTTAATCCGTTAACTTCTCCCAAGAACATCAAAGCCCGAACTCACATTGTTTGACCCACCAAAGAATTGGTTTGACGAGAAAGGCCGGTCTGCACTTTTGCATGCGTTTCTCGATCGCACTTTTTCGAGTGCGCGTTACATTTTTATGACGTAATCTTTTTTCCAAGCCAAAAGGATTGAAGCCAAAAAATATGCGATCGCAGCGCGCGGAGAAGTGGAGACTGGCCTTGAGAGAGTAATTAGAGTATTTCGTCAAAAATGCCGCGCACCCAACTACAGGCCGGGCGTCGGGCGGTAGCAAAAAGAACCCGTTTTTCCGCCCTCGGGAAATCGCCACCCGCCCGTTACATGTCGGGTGTTGTTAAGAGCGCCCAAGATGTAGCACCCGACAAAGTGCACCCGACTGTCGGGTGTTGAAATTTCTAACTTCGAACACCCGACAACAGCACCCGACTGTCGGGTGCACCGGCAGGGTCGTGCAAAGCTTGGCTGGATATGTTTGATTCTTGGAGGTGGACAGTTGTGTGACAGTTGGCACAGCCGGCCGAGCTGGGGATTTTAACGTTAGGTACTATATCCCTTCTAACACCTTCCAAACATAGATGATGATATAGTGTTCCCTTCTCCTTTGAAGGAAATAGATTTTGGACTGCTTGAGACACACTCCCAATAATAGACCTGTTTTTACATTTCACTAAATGACGACCCATTTTCCCTTTCCTATCTTTCGCTTTACCTGTTTTTTCTATTTTCTGAGACTTAGTTTCTCATTTCTGAGAAAGACGAGAGACGGAGTTTTCATACCTGTCAATCATTTGTCCATCAATTTCGACCAGTCTAATCCTCTGGATTGGAGGTGATTTCAACTTTCCGGACATTGACTGGGAGACACACACTATAACTGGATATCAATACTCTAAAGAAATTTATAAAATAGCTCTAGACTGGATCACAGAAAGTGGCTTATCACAGCTAGTGAACTTTCCAACAAGAGGAGACAATTGCTTAGATATTTTATTGAAAAACAATAACTCACTCTTAACACACATTGTTGATACCCCGGGCATAAGCGATCATACAAGCATCCCTCTTGCAGACACATTGTGCCATCCTTCTCGACTAAAAACATCAAAACGGACAATTTACCTTTGGAAAAGAGCCAACCTACCAGATATAAAAGCAACCCTGACTGAAGATGTTAAACAATTTTGTGATTCGAACCTTGATAATGTGTCTTCCATCAACGATCAATGGACACAGCTAGAAACAATTTTCAATACAGCTCTTGATAAGATCCCAACCAAACAGCTTTCCCAACGTTACAATCAACCTTGGATAACCACAGAGTGCAAACGATTATCAAGACGTAAGAAACGTCTTAGCCTGGATATCCAAGCTCAAAATTTTAGAAAAAATAAGTTTTACCTCAGTCAGACAAAGTTCTAAAATTATAGAGCTTGGTTCACCTAGAAATCAGGTGAACCCCTGTTGACAGATTTTCCTGCATGAATCCCATGGCTGCAAATAAATTTATGCACATAATGACATGCATAATTTCAAGATGCTACCCCAGCAGTGATAAATTAATTTAGAATGGCAGCGTGGACCATAAAATATAGACAGTGTGGTGGAAAGTCTGTTAGACAGAAAGTGCAAAGTGAATTTTGGAGAAAAAAAAATATCAAAACAAAACTTTCAACCCAAAAAACAGCACTACAAAATTGGCAAACAGAAAAGAAGAATTAAAGCAAAATAAAGATATACCTTTAGCTCTTTACACGATGCAACCAAGTCATTAAGAAGATTAAAACAAGAATATCTAAGCAAGTATTTGGAAAGAAAACAACCAGAACATCAAAAAATTCCCATGTTTTGATCTTCCCACTTCTTCACTTCTTCCCTACCATTATTGTTATTTTTATTTGGATGCGTGGTCAAACACCCAAGGGAGATAATTACATATTCTATTGTTATTTGCTTCGAAGAAGAAAAGTCAGGGAGATTTGCAAAGCAGCGTATGCGCATTGCTGATCGCCCGCGCGGTTCACCTAATTATTTAGGCGTACACTTCAAGTCGGCTCGCATAATTTCTTATACGCGCGCCACCATTCAGATCTCTGATTCGCTTGGACCAACCAATCAGAATATCCGCATAATCATCCTCAGATGAGAATGCAGACGATCTAGGTAAACCAGACCGTAAACATAAGAAATATCAAAATCAAAAAAAAGGTTTACGGGCTGGATATCCAGGCTAGAAACGTCTCTACAAACAAGCTAAACGAACAAGACTGTATACTGACTGGAATAGATACAAAGCAATTTTAAAAGAATGCAAACAAGCATGTCGATCAGCCCATGACAACTACGTTAGAGATAAGATTATTGGCTCATCTCATCATCTCATTTATTAGATTTTTCAAAAACTCTGCTGATCTCAGAGTTTTAGTCAGCTGGCTTAATGCCAACAAAATTTCTTTGAATGCTAGCAAAACTGAGTTTGTTATTTTTTGTTCCCCTTGGAGACAGATGGACTTATTCCAAGAATTAAGCTTTGCGGGAAAATTCTATCACCAAGTAAGAGTGTGAAGTATTTGGGTGTTCACCTTGACAATTATCTAAACTGGAAGGTTCATACTTCTTTCGTTGCTGCTACATTTAGAATGGCAAGTGGGGCAATATCCAAACTTTGTCACTATGTTCCAATTCACATCCTTCTAAACATTTATCATGCAATTTTTGCTTCTCATGTTCGCTATGCTAGTCAACTCTGGGGACTGTCACACATAGGATTCTACTCTTCAAAAACACTGCACTAAGACTCATGACCTTTAGTGAGCCAAGAACTTCTGCTACTCCCCTGTTTGATGAGCTTAAATTACTCAAAATCTTTGATCTGGTGAAAGTAATGAATATCTTATTTATTCAAAAATACCTACAGGGTAATCTTCCATCTGATGTCCTATCAACACTTAATTTTGATGAAATTGATCACAAAACTGGCACCAGGGGCAAAGCTGATTTTTACAACCTTGATACTGATGAACTAAAATCTTTAGCTACAAAATTCTATTTAGACAAATACAAAGCTGAAGACGAATAATCTTTGTGTGTGTGTGTGTCTGTGTGTGCGTGTATTGTGTGTGCGTGAACTTAGTGTGTTTTCCCAGGGTGGGAGGGGTGGGTGGTGTAACAGGAAGAACTTTATAGATAAATCTACTCAAAGAAATTGTCATAAAATAAAAGTAAAAATATTTCTTATATTCACTATTTTGTTGTCACTATTAATATTATGATAATCATTTATTCATTTTTTCTTTCGTTCTGTAATAATTTTTCAGTTTCTTCTAGGTTCCCCATTGTATAGAGAAATCTATTTTTTTTTTGTAAGGGGTTATCCTGCTGTGTTGCAGCGAAAATATATCCAATTCAATTCAATTCATCCAACTCCAAGAAGCTCTACAAATACATCAAAAGTAAGAGCTCTGATAATATCTCTGTTGCTCCTCTCAAGAAAGGATAACAAAGAGTAACAAAGTAAGAAGTTCACCTGAGAGCTATCATCCAATATCGCTCACATCAATCTGTTGCAAAGTAATGGAGCATACCGGGTGACCCACGAAAAAGTTCATACATTTTTCTTGAGGCTGAACAAATGTCCCAAAGTGCTTGGAGTTTTGATTTAGAAAGTAGATATCCTAACTTAAAAATTGAGCTATCACTTTTTAAATTTGACCAACTTGTTCTCTACTTATGAGTTTTTACAGTCAAAATTCACTTTTTGGAAAGTGTAAAAAAACATGACCATATCTCAAGAGGTCTTACAGTCAACTGCTCTAACTTGAGACTATCTGACAAAATGTGGGACGGCAATTCAGCCACCATTTCACCGAACCTACAAAGTCATTTGATTTGAGTGCTCTAACTTGGGACTATCTGACAAAATGTGGGACAGCAATTCAGCCACCATTTCACCGAACCTACAAAGTCATTTGATTTGAGTTAATGAACGGTGTATTGTGATAAATACACAATTTCTCTTTCGCACCAAGTACGCTTTTAAATCGAAATATGAAAAAAATCCATAGTGGAACACACGCGAATGTCTTGAACAAAGAAGACCATATTTTAGTGGCAAAACAATGGAGTGTTTGATGTCACTCTCGCAGCAAGATACACACTCGCTATTTGTTAATCCCATCGAGCGATAGGCGGTTAGGCAGCGGGCGTTATCTAATCCTCCAATCGTTGTCCGGTCATTTTGAATGAAAACAAAAAAGTTAAAAAGGGCACGGTGCGTTATCAGTGAAAGTTAGTGTGACATGTTATTACAGAAAGTATGATTGATCAACTTGGTGGAGTTATCAAAACAAATTTGTTGTCAAAGAGATTTAACAGTAAGTGAAAATACAGGCCAGATATCAACAGTCCCATGTTTCGTCCCAAGTTTGAGCAGTTGTTGGTATGTCGTTAAGTTTCATATTATTGTCGTCTAAAGTAAAACTATGTAAACTCTGTAAAACTCTGTAAACTCTGCATGTACTCTGCTCTCTTTTTTTGTTTTTGTTTTTTTTAACCCAGGGGTTAAAATCATTTTTCAGCCTTATCCACCCAGGGGGTCGTAATAAGTAGTAATCAATAGATAATTGATTAATTAAATATCAATTACAATTGATAATCAATAGATGATTAAGGTCTAAAAAATTGTGAGTATCGATGATCTATTATTATAATGTAACAAAGTTCTAGGCGCACGAGGGCCTCTGGAACTGATCGTGATTATCTTTCAAAAAATTTATTCGGCCAGCCCTTAGTGGTAGACATTGTCCCAAAAAGTATACGTGGGCATCTCCAGCAGGAAAACCCAAAGAAAGCTCTTGTTTTGTCATTTCACGGATGGCGTGGATCGGGAAAGGGTTTTGTAGCTGATATAATAGCAGAGCATATATACAGAAAAGGTACACAGAGTATATTCTATACAAAATATATATCTGGGAATGAATTCACACATAAACAGAAGCTTGAACAATAGGGAGAGAGTGAAAGGAGAGATTATTAGTGCAACCAAAGTTTGTGAACGTTCAATATTTATTTTCGATGAAATTGAAAAAAATGCCTACAGGATTGATTGATATTTTGAAAGCTTACATTGATTTTCATCAGAATGTGGATGGTATTGATTATCGTAAAAATATTTTCATTTTAATGGGGAACACTGGTGGTGATGAGATAAACAGGGAAGTATATGAACATTTCAAATCAGGAAAATCAAGACGGGAAATTACTGCCAAGCAAATGGAATACATATTATCTAATGATGCATTCAATAATAAAGGTGGTTTAAATGATGCAAATATTTTGCTTTCAGGATTAATAGACTATTACGTTCCTTTCTTACCTTTAGAAAGAGAACACTTGAAACAGTGTGTACGAGCAGAGTTAAGACGAAGAAATAAGGCTTCAAATGAAGAAGTTGTTAATAATGTAGCCGATGATATGTTTTATTTCCCTGCAAAGAAACCACTATTTGCAGAACATGGATGTAAACAGGTTAATAAAAAGCTGGATAAATACATTGATTACTAAGTATCTTTAAACTGATTTTGGATGGATCATAACATTTCAGTCATTTATACTGTATTTTAAGGTTCAAAACTTTTGGAAACTGAATTTATCAACGCATCACATTTCAATATAATACAAACACACGCTCATACAAACATGGAATCACTATTTCATAATAATTACTGAGTAAGAAAAGCATAAACATTTGACACAACACACTTCCCTTCATGCAGACAAACAGCTTTTAATTCCTTCATAGGAGCTGATATCTTATTGGATTTGTAATTTTACTGGAGTTGTCTTTTAAAAATGTGTATGTTGGATGTTAATGGTTATAACACTGTGTCGTCAAACCAGAAAATTGTCGTTTCTAAAAATTTAGGAAAAATGCATCCATTTGTTTCTATACTACTGTGAAAAGTCGGCACAGAATAAAGGAAGTCTAATCGACTCCTATTTATTTTACTGCTTCTGAAAATCGAAGAAGATCAGCCTAAGAATACGTGATTTAAGACTCGGATTTAAGTTATACTTTTGACGGATGTTCAGCTTGAATAATTGTCTTAAGAAATTAACCTGAATAGACATTAAAAGTGAAGGTACTTTCTCATAGAAATATGCAAATCTGACTCTCATACTTTTTTTAAGTCATAATTCCAATAAAAAAAGTAGCGGATTGAAGATTCGTTAACTTTTTTAGAAAGAGTGAACACTGTGCTATTTGGTGTAATTCTTTTCTGATTTAAATAGATAAAAAAGATAAAGCTTTACTAATAATTCACAAATAAAGAATTATGTTGAAGAAAGTACTAAAATTTTAGAGTTTCTATATGATCAAAATTTTTCACCATAACTCAAAGATATTCAGGAGTGAAATCTACCAAAGTTTGAAAGTAAGATAAAATGAAATTCTTAGAGGTGAAAAATTCGGAATTCCGAAAATTCAAAAGTTTAGGAAACATTATAATTAGAAAAATTCGGAATTCCGAAAAATTGGAAATATTCAGAATTTCGAAAAGTCAGAAGCATTCGGAATTCCGAAAAAATAGTAAAAATTCGGAATTCCGAAAAATAAAAAGATTAGAAATTTCGAAAAAATCATAAAAATTCGGAATTCCGAAAAATAAAAAGATTAGAAATTTTGAAAAAATCATAAAAATTCGGAATTCCGAAAAATCATAAAAACTCGGAATTCCGAAAAAAATGGAAACTGAAAGTGATTTAAATTAACAAGATTCAGATTAAGACGATGTAACTGCAGCAATACCAATATTACTGCTGATAGTTAGGGTATTTACAAAGTATTATCTGATGTGATATATAGGTTGTTGTACTTGAAAGGAGTCTCTTTGAATTCTTCGTGTATTACTTTCTTAAATCCTGTAATTTGCTTTTGGTCTTCATTGAAATCTTTCCAATAATTCACATTAGTCAGCATTTTCTTCAATACTCGTTCAGATGGTGCTTTTATAGCACAGTTTTGTCAGCGCTATTCAGCTGTGAACGTGCGCATGTCCCAACATTTACCTTAAAAAATAAAGAGTTATGTTTCACTTGTACAGTTTCACATCCTTCTAGCATTCAATAGTTTTGTGTGCAATCAAAAAGCTCTCAAAATAAAATAAAACGTCCAGCATTTGCTGTTTGCGCTGCATTCTGAATTCTTTTAAAATTACTAAGGTGTTATAAATATATGCAGTGTGACGAGAAAACTTACAGCATTCATATCTGTTCGTCATCGGCTTGCCATCTCTGGTGTTTGTTATTATTTATTTTCTTGATGGTGGGACAGTGCTTCAGTCGAAGCTCCAGATGGAACTCTGATTGATAGCATTGTAGCATTGCATATCTGATTGTTTTTTCGATAAAAACACAGCTCTGACTACCTCGATGTCATTAAAAAGGCTGAATCCACGAGAGCAGACTTTTTAAACATGCTGGCGCTCTAACCCGCTCTGATATCATATCTTCTTTTGCTTATACTTTTATACGTTCAGTATTTCAGCAACTTTTTTCGTAAATGAAGCCTCATGATTTAAATCATATCTTCTGTTTTTCGAGAAAGAAAAGAAAAAAAAATTTGTCACCTATGATACTTTGAAGTATTTCGGAATGATTTTAAAATTCAATTAAACTAATTGGTTTCTTCGCACAAGCTAATCTTTTCGTGATTCATTGTATTCTTTTGCGAAGGCGTCAAAAATTTCGTTAACAGAGCCTTTTGTTATTAATAAAGAATTTTTAGTTACCCCCTGCCAGTTTGAACTTATATACACATAATAGCTGAGAGGATGATAAAAACAGGGGGTTATTGAGAATTATATTTTTAATCAACTGAAAAAAGAGCTCTTGCTTATCACTATCAGCCACGAAACATTGTTGTGTAGTTGTGATATGAAAATGAATTTCAAGAAAAGATAGCATTTTAGCATTTATAATTTATTTCATATATTCATCTTTTCTAAAGTACTTGTGGTTGTACCGGTTCGTAAATTTGAAAAGATTTTGTCAAGAAAAACCTGATTTCTCTGTTGTAATTCATAAAAAGTTTTTAATCGAGATTTGCAATAAATTTCTTTGAAGAATTTTGACAAACCATGTTCTGACTTTGTTAACTTTTTCTTTGCATTGGCATGATTGCTTGATTGCTGTGTAAAATTGCGTACCCAAACACATCGAGGAAATACATTGTCAAATTTCTTCTGACATTTTGGATACAGCATGAAGTGCAGTGCCACAAATACTAATCATTTGATAATGCTCTTTTTTCGTTACAGCTGATATGTCAACACGCACATCCAAAATGGCCATTTTCGAATTGACTAATACTGTAACCGAAATCGATGTCTGTCCCGATCACCCCTTCTAACGAAAAAAAATCTGGAAGACTTGGAACGATTATGATCAAAGATTCCTCGACGTTAATTACAACCTAGCCAACTCTCGATCGTCGTGTTTCTTGTAAACTCTTGGATATGTAGTGACAATAAAAACGGCGTGTGATGGGTACAAGCTGGCTAATAACAAACAACGATCTTGCTCCACATTTGATTCTTGAATTGTTGGAAATGTTCAAACATTATTACTTAGAAAACTAAGCCTGAACTAATGCACTCTCAAAGGCTGTCAGAATTCTTATGTTAGTACACGTTTTTATAAGAACAATCTATATAAGAACATAAGGCTTCGATGGCCAAAATGTTCAAAACATGCTAAGAACATTTTAAGGGTTTGCGGACTCTAAAACGCCCGATTTCGAAATGGACAAAAATAAACTGGAAATTGGGAAAATAAGAACATATTAAGAATATTTTTAGGCTTTAAAAAATAAGATTATCCAAAGGCTCCAAAATTTTGGATGTTCTTAAAAAAAGAACTTGTACAGGTGTTCTTGAAAGTTAACCTAAATAACCTAAAATTCAAAAGCATGCAAGCTATTATTTTCTAAGATATGAGTGACGTAGCAAAATTCGACTTGAATTCTCTATGCTAAGTGCTAAGGTATAGACAATTTTATGATCCCTGACGACAATGACCAAATTTGTTCGTCAAATTTAGAAAATATGGGAAGTGTTTGGATATTTTGTTATTTCTAGAACAATTTAGAAGCTAATTATACTTTTGAATACTGTTTTATATAAATAGATATCTTATTATATTGTTGAAAAGAGCTACAAGCATATTACTGTCCAAAGATTTCTACAGCATCTTCAAGTGTAGTAATTTTTAATGTTAATCCGGATGTTAATTTTTCGGAATTCCGAATTTTTTATTTTTCGAAATTCCGATTTTTTTATTTTTCGGAATTCCGAATTTTTCGATTTTTCGGAATTCCGAATTGTTTTTTATTTTTCAAAATTCAGAATTATTTTAATTTTTCGGAATTCCGAATTTTACCAGACTTTTCAGAATTTCGAAATTTCTTTTGAAAAATATAACAAGGAATGCTGATTTGTTTTATTTATTTGAATTCTGACCTAAAATTCAAGTTGTTTTCCTTTGGGGGACATTTTAATAGTAAGATCTGCCATCTTAGACTTTGTTTTACTAAAATGTTGTAGATATTCAATTTGGTAAGTAAAATGACAGTTCTTTTTTGTTTTTTCCTAGCCTTTCTTGACTCTCATCGATTCTTAGGAATCAATTGAACAAATTGAAAATTTACTCCGAAAAACTTGCTATTTTAGTAATAGATCCTTGAATCTCGTTTATATTCAGAAAATTAACTGAAACGACAATTTTCTGGTTTGACGACACAGTGTTTTATTTAAAATGTATGTGGCGTTGGTTTGATTTGTGGTGTATTGAGTGGCAATTTTAAAACTATGATTTGATAGTGGTAGATTTCTAGCATCTGTTTTTGAAATTTTTCCATCCAATTGATCTTTGCTATTCATTTTGTCGTATATTTCTCCTTGGGGTTGTTTTTAGGTTCAGTTAGTAAACATTTTCTTTTGAAGAAGTGGAATTTGTTCTTCATCAATAAATCTGTATTGCTTTTTCATGTATAATTATTTAAGCTTACATAAAACCCAAAACAAACTGGGATCATCTTTTTATGTTTAAAATAAACTTAGGCAAATCAGCTTTTCAGAATTTTTTCGTAGTTAACTTGCACGAATTGGCCTATATTCTGGGGAAAATCGTTAATATTATTTGTGGACTTTATTAAAAAGCAGCTTTTGAATAAAATTATAATTTTTGTTATTTTTGGTAGTGATTTTTAACAGTCATTTACATTTTATAGTCAATTTACAAAATTTTTCATAGCTCCTTTTTTATGATTTTCAGACCAAAAGTAGAAATAAAATCTACTGCTAACTTTACGAAACAAGCATTCCTGGAAAAGATCTGAGGTACCTTTCTGCCCCTTTTGGGTCTTCAAATTCAACCATTTGACACTATTATATTATTCTGATTATTTCTTTCTTTTCCTTCATAGCATGAAAAAGAATACTATTTTCGAAGCATTGTTTTTAGTCATTACATGTATACCTTCACTTACGTTAGCAATCGAACCTATCACTGTTGGAATAGCTGTTGTTGCTGGTGGGGGAGCAATTGCAGGTAATTGATTTCAGGAGGAGAGAATTTGTGTTGAAAAACCACCTGTCTGTAATTCTTATATCAAATATAATTTAGGCTGATTCAAGATTGCAAAATGTTTTTTCTTATTAGCCCATTAAATGCCACTTCCATTGTATGAGATTGCTCTTGCTCAATTTCTTTGGTACTTGAATTACTAGCACTGCTACCCATATGCCACCCTGTTTTTTTTTACCCTACCCAAGATTGTCGAGATTGGCATTTCTATCTTAATTTTGGTGTGTACGCACATTTCAAACCAAGGATGGCATTTAAAGTTCTAACCAGACTTCACACATTCATTGACTTTTTGAAACTTCAGGCCTTTGTGAATACTTGTCTCAAAACTCCTGTCAATCCCATTTTGGGGGGGAATAGGGAAGTGTTGTTGGAAGCTCAGGGGAGTTTTTGGAACTGAAGGCAAAAGTGGATTTTCACATTCACTCAAATTATTCTAACAATATTTTTATTTCATATATTGAAAGAGATACACAAGAAGGAAATTAGGCAAAAAATAGTTTTGATAAGGTATTTAAGAAATTTTACATTTCTATTTATTACAGGGAAATGGGCATATTGTCAATTTAAAGAGTGTTGTACTCCAAAGTGGACAAATCATTCTTCACACACAATGACTGATTCATTTCGTGACAATTTGATTGGTCAACATTTAGTGACACACATTGTTGCGAAAAGTATACGAAAACATTTACAGCAGGAAAACCCTAAGAAAGCTCTTGTTTTATCATTTCACGGATGGACTGGTTCAGGGAAAAATTTTGTTGCTGACATAATAGCTAAGCACGTATACAAGAAAGGTGTACAGAGTAAATTCATAACCAAATATATAGCTGGAAATGATTTTCCACATAAAGACGAGTTAAAACAATATAAGGATAGAGTAAAACGAGAGATTGTTGAGAAAACTAAAGCTTGTGACCATTCAATGTTTATTTTTGATGAAATTGAAAAAATGCCTGCTGGATTGATTGATGTTTTGAAAGCATTTATTGATTTCCATCAAGATGTCAACGGTGTTGATTTTCGTAAAAACATATTCATCTTTATTGGTAATACTGGTGGAGATGAAATCAACAAAGAAGTATTCAAACACTTCCGGTCTGGAGAATCGAGACAGGATATTACTTCCAAGCAAATGGAGTTTTTATTATCAATAGACGCTTTCAATAATAATGGTGGACTTAAAGATGCCAATATTTTGCTGGCAGGTTTAGTAGACTTTTTTGTACCATTCCTACCTATGGAAAGAGAACATGTAAAACAATGTGTACGAGCTGAATTAATTCGAAGAAATCATGCATTGAATGAAAAGATTGTGAATGAAGTAGCTAAAGAGATGGATTATTTTCCTAAGAAAAATCCAATGTTTTCAACTACTGGATGCAAGAAAGTTTCTAAAAAGATGGACTTAATTTTGGACTAATTTACACTCACTCACTAATACTGAATTAGTCAACTCTCTTTAATTGGGTCTTCAACGTTCAAGGGACCAGGGTTTTTTATTAGAATTATGTAAAGGTGAATTAGAAAATAGAAAGACTTTTTAAAGAGAGAGGCATTCATTTTTTTTTAATCATATAAGGATTCGAATTAGAGAAAAAGATTCGACTTAGAGAGAGTTTGCTGATTATAATACAAAACCTACTTGACCACTTCTCTTGTCCAACCAAATATTCTCTGTCAAGAACCTTTTTGTTGTCATCTAGAGCTAATGTAAGTTGGTAGGTTTTTTTAAAGAACTTTTAAACTGCTATCTTGCTTAAAAGGATTTTTCGATAATTTTGAATAGGTATAGATATTCTAAGTATTATTTTAACGTATCTATAACAGATCCATTTACGGGTTAAGATAATAAAAAATCAAAATCCAACTGTTTGAATATTTTTACTTTTGTAAATAGTTTTGGATGTAGAAAATTTAAATTTATTCTTCTCTTAATTTATCTTGAGGGTGTGTTTTGTGTATTTACCCTAATGGCATTAGGCATGGCCAATCTCCATTTTAACCTCTTTCGAATTTTTGGCTTGAAAAGCTTTACTCTATTTTTGTCTTCATTTTTGAAATTTCTCCTATCATTTATCATAAAATGCTGTCTAATTTTTAAAACGTAGAAAATCGAGAATAAAAATTCTTAAAAATTGTAAAATGTTATAGCAAAAAGTCAATTTTAGGTGGACATATTTTAGATCTTTATACTATGAGGGTACTTAACTGTAAAGGAACATTTTTACTTAAGATGATATTCTATGGATTACAAAAACTCAGCCCCTTTGTTCCTCCTCTACTTTTTATGATAAAAAGCATGCTGCTACCTTACAAAGTTCCCTTTGTAAGAAGAACACCTACACCTTCTACCAAATTCTTTTAAATTAATAATTCGTTATAATTCTCACTCTATTTTTAGTCAAAAATGAAATTCAACAGTAACCTGGAGAGATGTAAAGTCACTTTCAATAATTACTTAAAAAAGATGATACCTGGACAAAAAATAAACTTGGTTTTTCAATAGAGGATTATACAGTTATCTAAATGTCACCTCGTGGAACCGCAAAAGATTTATTTGGCAAAGATTTTCAGGTAAAGAATATTTTGGATCAATTTGCACTCAATCAAAGTTAAATTGTACCTACAAGTAGGGGGGGGCGTACGGGGTTTGCGATTTCCGAAATACCGGACAGTTTTGCCAAAATTTCCGAAATTCCGTAAAAAATACTTGCAATTCCGATACCGATTTTTGGGGTTTTTTCCCCCGTTTTGACTAATTTTTGATTTTTCATGTATGAATTCCGAAAAAAGGGGATAAAAACTTTATAATACCGAAATTTCGAAGCAAAAATTCACGGGTTTCCGATACCGAAACAATTTCAGAATTCCGAAATACCGAAAGAATTTTGCCTGATTTCCGAAATTCCGAAGAAAAAAGGGTCGATTTCCGCAATTCCGTAAAACCGTACGCCCCCCACCAAGTAGTATATCCAGGCTCAGACATGGACATATCTTCCATCATTTCGAGCGTAAAACTCCTTCTCTTTGGAATATGAGAACTGCTCTTGTTTTGAATATTGAAATTCTCCAGATAAATCGCATGCGCACTGAGGTTTTAACGAAACAATAGAGAGTTTCTTAACCTAAACCAATCAGCTGTGTTTTAAACATTCTTTTATTTGAAATCTCTATTCATAAACATCTTTTGTGAAAGTTGTCTATTATGGTTAAAGCTATTAATAAGCTATTCCCGGTGGGGGCTACTAGTGCCCGCCTAAAGCAGGGTCTATAGACCAAGAGTAAGGCCGAGAAGCCTGGAGCTGATCATTGTGTAGACTAAACATGTGCTATTAAGCATTACTTTGAGCCTATTAACAATGTATTTTCCTGATTTTGGCTTTGTTTGTCTTGAATTTTACGGATTTTCCAGGATTTTCGGAATTTCCTTAAAATTTAGCTTGGGATAAAACATTGAGCATGAAATTTTGGTTTCTAAACGTTTTTTTATAAGAAACAAACGACTAATTTTAATAGATCGTCACTATTTTTGACGTAGATGCATAATCATGTAGGTCCATAAAGGTATCACTTGTTTTAGCTTTGTTTTAAGCCCTCGACATAAAGCATCTCCGAGCTTGTTTTCGAATTTTTGTAGGCTTATTTTTTTTATTTCTTGCCTCTCCTTTTATCATGTTACAAACAATAATAAATCACTAAATTAGTATAAGGTTTGGGTAACTAATCTAGATTATGCGAAATAGGCGTAAGTGACATGGGTGGGGGTTGGAATTTTCTTAGTGGGAAACCTTTAAAAATAAAATACTCATTTCATTTTATTCTTGTTTGTTCTTTATCATGATCATTGTTACAAAACTTAATCTAATCTGCATTTAAATAGCTTTAAATGTCCATGTATCTCCTTTAACTTCTGATCCATTGCAAACAGCATCTACTCTCCATCGGTAGCTACGTCCTTTGGTCAATCTGTAAGGAAGATACGCCACATTGTCATCATTTTCGGTGCTATCAATCAGTCTCATTGTTCCTTTGATGGTACCAAAGAAGACATTGTGTTGATAACAATCTAAAGCATTCAACCACATCAATGCATCTCGATTTTCAGTGATTACCGTCTGGGAGCGATCAACTGGAACAGGGGATGACGCTTTTTCAACCTGTCGTCCAGGAATCCAATAGGTTTTCGAATCTCTGGAATATTCATAAGCTCCAGCATTGATTTGTGCTGTTTTCGATGCAGGTCGTGGTCTGAAATCATGGTTGTCTGGATCCATCAACTCTCGTTTAACATCCATGTTCATTCGGTTGCCTTCAATGATCAAACCCTGCAATGGATATACTTTCCCTTTACCTTTAGGTATTTTTCCGCCATTGGCAACATCAGCAATATTGCCAGTAACGATGGTATGCTCATTGATGACACCAGGGTTTGTGCGGACATACTTCAACACACAGAGCATGCAGCCAGCACCTTGTTTGTCATCATCTTTATCATTCCTCTTGTCAAACACTGTGTTTTGTGTTACCGTATGGTAATCACCTTTCGCCATCAGACCATTACATTTCCAAACAACGTTTCTGGACATGGTACCATTTTCACCAATCTTTGGTGGTTCACCATCAAAACGGAGACCATATTTTGGTTGATCATGAACCCAGTTGTATTCCAGTCTTGAATAATTTTGTGGTTTTCTGGTCAACTGGACACCTGCTCCGTCGTTTTGGATAACTCCCCAGCACTGTTTGGAGATATCATTTAATCTGACTGTTGGATATTTACCAGGTCTGATGGCAACACTTGCTCCATTGTATCTGAATGTGTTACGTTCAAACACATCGTAGATACTGAATGATTTTACTGTAGCTAAACCGCCTCCTCCTTTGACCATATTGGCAGCACACCAATCGTTGTACTCAAACAGGTTATTAGACAGTGTGACATTTCGTCCCCAGTATGATAACGCCAGTCCATCAGATCCTCTGAAAACATTATTGTAGAAGGTGAATTTTCCCCATGTTTCTGGTCTGCCAACTCTGTAAATACCATCAATATCCATCCAATTGATTAAACTGATATCTTGTAACATACGTTTAGAATAAGTATGGAATTCAAATTTCAATGAATCAAAAACCAAGTCGCTTGTCCGGCTCCGTGGCGTCGGTGTTACGGCCTTAACAGCGGTAGCGAAGAAATCCATGTTTTTCAGTGTGATAAATTCACAATTACTGAAAGTGAAGATGTAAGATTGGACTTTTCCTCTCAATTCAACATCGTATGGTTTCTGTCCTTGTGGAGGATACATGTACAACATTTTATCTGTTTTGTTAAAGAACCATTCTTCTTCAGCATCTAAGAGCTCCAACTTGTCTTCCAAGAAGTACCGGCTTCTATCGTGGCTAAAATGGTAATCACCGAAGGTGTCTTTAAAGTTGAATTGATTTTTCCCGGCTCTGTGGTTTTCAACTTTTGCCACAAATGTCTCGAAGCTCCCGATATTCAAGATGGCTAAAGCTCCGGTCATATCGATACCAGTGTCGGCAAGACTTCTTCCTTTGTTAATGATCAGCCCTAAGATGAGATTGTAGGAGTGTTTTTGGATCATTGCGGTTAGTGTGGATTCAAATCGGCATATGAATGTTTCAACCTTAAAAGTTGGGCTAATATTGCGACTAAGCAAAATAAAATCTGATCTTTAAAAATTTTGAGAGTCAGCGATCTCGCGAGTTTTCTTCAAAAATAAATCTCGCGAAGATTAATTCGATAAAAGTATATACTACAGAACTACTCTATTACTCCTCTACTGATTTTTTTCAATATCCTAGTATAGGCCAGTAAAACTGGCGTGTGTAGAGCACTCTTAGAAGGTCAAAACCCTTAAATGATCAGAGTACCTACCTGATCGTGATCCTTCTGCTAGTGTTGGCCACCGTTTTCCATCAAAGATTGTTTTGTCGGACCATTTGGCATTCGGCCATCTTGCATTGGTCATCATGGTTTTACCAAAGAACAATTGCCAAATGGTAGAATCGATCTTCGCGCTAAAGAAGATTATACACGTTTTTTTATAAGAACAAACTATATAATGACATGAAGGCTTCGATATCAAAGATTTTAAGAACAGTTGAGAACATTTTTAAGTCTTTGTGGACTCTAAAACACCCAATTGGATAAAAAAATACTCATAACAACATGTTAAGAACAATTATAGGCTAAAAACTCAAAATATTTCTAAGAACATCCGAAGGTCTCAAAACTTTTAGATGTTCTTATAAAAAACTTGTAATACTCGAAAGTCTATTGGAATAGAATCTTCAGGTAATTTCAATTTCAAACGGAAGAAGATACACGTTGAGGTCTTTTAACTTATGATTGTCAAATCAATATTGTGTTTTATAAATAATTGGAGATCGATTTTTTACCTTTGCCGATCAGCCGGCCAGAAATTTTCATTTTATTTGACTTAGATTCTATTGACACTCTTCTGCCTACCTTACAAAGAATGAAATCAAATTATTGTCGGAAAATTCTAAATGTAAACACACGATTTCAGAGACGCAATTTTTTTTTAACTTGTCCTGATATTAAGTGCTTGCAATCTGCACCTTACCTCCAGATATTTCCATTCTGTTTCCATTTAGTCACATTTTTCAACACCACTGTACCGTCAAGAAGTGGTCGTTCGTCTTTATAACCTCGAATAACGTAAGGCATCTCTTTCGTTCCTTTCAAGTTTTCGATTTTAATCTCCTCATGATATCTTCCTTCGCGAATCTGGCATTCATCACCTTTTCAACAAAAAAATGAAAGAGAAGTCAAAATTAGTAATATTTATCACACGGTACTACAAAGTACAATATAGGATATATTTTTCGAGTTCAGATTTTTCGTCATTCATATTTTCCGGGCCTTAAGGCGAGGATAATTTAGAAAACTCGAGAAAAATATATCCTATATTGTACGAGCAAAAGTGTGATAACTGGTTTATCGTCAACTTGAAAAATATCAGAGAATTAAGAAGAAGAAAATGAACTTTTTTTCCTTTTAGTGCTGGAAAATTATTTTTGGAACAGAGGTACCTTAAAGCCTGATTTCAGCTATATATAGTTATTTTTCCCTTTAGTCTTCCATCAAAGGTTACACCCTCTAGAAGGGTTAAATGGGTTACTGGCCAGGGTGCCTTTTTTAACCTCCACGAGTCCCAGGTAAGGTCGCAAAAACAACAAAATAGAAAAATCAGTCCCTTGTAGGGTGCCTTTTTTGGAAAATTTGGGGAAAATTTGAGAAAATTTGAGAAAACTTCGGAATTTCAGTCCCATTCAGGGTCACTTTTTTCGCAAATTTTGGCAAAATTTTGAAAAAACGAGTCTCAGGTAGGGTCCATTTTTGGAACCTCAGCGGAGCACCCCCGTCGATCGGCAAGGGTAGTACCCCCCCCCCCCGGGCCCCGGTCACAGACCCGACTATGGAGCTGTAAGACAGGGGTGTAAGATAAAAGTCAGGCTCATATGATTTCCACTCACCTGGGTTTTTCAATTTCTTGATACAAGCTTCAATAGTTTCAAATGGTTTGGTCAAAGATCCATGTCTCAAACCTGCGACCTTCTTTTTATTATCAACAATAAAAACTCTGGCACAGGCGAGCTGTACAACAGCTACTAGAAGTAATAGCCGAAACATTACCACAATTCTTTCAACTAACAAGATTAAAATCTTCAATTCTCGACTGCCTTTATATACTTGAAGTTTTTTCCTACCTCACCTCCTGAAAATGTAGCGAACTGTTGTCAACATTTAAAGATTTGTGTTTTTTTCCGGGGGCTCGAAATTGTTTTGAAATATTTTTTCAGAATTTCAAAAAACAGTTTTAACCTGGTAAAACAAGAATTTCTTCTTTTTTTAAAGTGTTTTAGAGGTTTTATTAATTATTTCCTTTTTCGATTGAAAAATGTAATTACGGAATATGTTCAGCTGTGTTAAAATATACTTTATCATAAATGACACCTGTCTATATTCCCAAGCGAAATTTCCATCTGAAAATTTGATTTTCTTTGTATTTTCAGGACTTCAATCATCTTTTGGATTGCTTGTTAATCAAATACCCAAAGTTGGAAGAATCCCAGAAAGTTTTGAACCATTGATATTCCACAAACCTGGGAACGTGACCTAGAATGATATCAATGTAAGAAGTGCGTTTCTGAAAAAGGCTTTAAAAATCCACGTTGCCTATCTATTCCAGTTTTTAGATATTTTATTAATCATGAATCCTAATAATTTTAACCTTTCGTAGGTTTGCGACCGCAGTCGAGGGCGACCCGAAGGCTCCCTTTTCTTTAGCTGGCTATCCAAAGGTAGAGGAGGTTACCATTTCTTTTCCTTGACTTTTCCACTTACCCTTGATCCGTCTCTTCAGTTTCAGAGCTTCAATTAGCGAGGCATCAAGTACCATTTTGGGAGAATTTGGTATGACCCTACTGACGGTCGAATCCACAACCTTGTGCACCATAGCTGAGTATGCTACGTAATCACGGTTTCTCGGACGGTAACGCTACACTGTAATCACCTCCGCCACTGCTTTCTCCGCCTCGGGCTAACCAACGTTTTCAAATTTATCCCGCCTCCTAAATTATTATTTTTTTAGTGATCTTGTGTAGACGATCCTCGTGTATGTAAGACACACCAAAAAAGAATAGTTGTTTTTATGTGCTAAGGAAGGGTCTATAGCACTATAGCCTTCAATTATTTAGATTTTTTCAAAGCCGGCACAATTTTAGATCAGGATAATTTTTGTAGATTTTTATAAATTTTTCTGTCTAAAGCTTCCCCATAAGTAGAGATATATTTTAATATAATGATGTTGCATGGGGTGCAAATTAATCAAAAGAGTTGTAAGCTAGCCCGGTCTGTTAATTTCTCCTTTTAGAAAACTCACAGTTGAACTGCTTTCTTGTTTCTTAGACATTTCGAAATGTTAATTTAACATTGCAACATTTATGGGCTGACCCACATACCAGAAGAGCGAGATGGGTGCTATAAAAGAAGCCAGAGAGATGTACTGTCAAATCGTAGAAGATAACAACACTAAACGAAAGAAGAAATTGTAGCATACCAAAAAGGAAAACTACCTAAACCACTGACAAAATGGTAAGAAAATTGATAAACATTTCAAATAGATTTCTGCAGCTTTCAGGCATCAAAAGACATCGGTTGCGTGTGTACCAGGGTCGAATGACGTCAAGTTCTTCAATGTAACGATTCAATACACGTGACACCATGTGGCCCTACTTATCTCGATACAATCCTCTAACTTCCAACTAGTTGTAATAGAGGTGCCTTCTTTTAAATTCATTGGAATTTTAATAAATTTCTATAGGTTCTTTCAACTATTGGTGAGTCCTATCCTAGTAACTCAGTAGCCAGTAGCTTCTTTATTATATCGTATTCCTAAAATGGAAATTAGAACTTCCGAAAGAAGGAATCGCGCAAGAAATTTTAAAAGAGATACAATGTTAGGCTTCAAACTGGGTTTAATTTATTAACAGTCAGATTTTGAAAAAAATGTAATACTAAGGTTAGCTTCCTTTGTCTAATGCTCTTTAAATTATTTATCATCCTGTGTGATTCCTTTACCGGTCAAACCGGGGGCTATTCCGGGACACTTTGATTCAAGGATTAGATTATCAGAATTATAATTTTAAAAAGTCTTTCCCGAGAACTTCCATACAAAGTTTTAAATTTATACAGAAAGGTTCGTCGGTCTACTTTATTTAATGTTGACTTGATGTAGAGCAATATAGGTAGAATTGTTGTAGAGACTTAATTGGACTAATTTTCACGAGAATTAATTTGGCATTTTCATTAAAGTTTTCTTCAGTGTAATTTCGTCGAAAACCGAGTATTTGCATAAAATTTGGCAAGACGAAAAGTCGATCAGATATATTAGCGATCTGCCTTGGATTTAGGCTCCTTTAATATAGGACTTTAAAACATTAGAACTTTGAAATATAGATACAGTCACTCTTTGATTAACTTAATCGATTTTAGAACAATTAGGTTAATCTATATGAGGGGCTGACTATCAGAAAAATAATCCATTTTTGGTTAATTATTTTTGGTTTCTTGTTAACCAACGTAATTAAAATTCCGAAATTGTAATTTTCTTTTTGGTTTGACCTGGACTGCCCAGTGAACACGATCTTTTTCTCAAGCTAAATGACGCACATTCCTTTAATTCATGTCTTAGTTAGACGGACGATGTTTTATCGTTTTGAGCCATCCGGGTAGCTTAGGGGGTGAACGGGTGTTGGAAACACCGAAATACCGACGTTTTTCTTGGATCACCGTCCCACCGACAACCAAAAATTGCTAAAATTCTTTCTTTGTTGTAACACGGCACGTTTGACAACGTAATATCGTGTCCTTTTATTTTGAACACCGAAACATCGACGGACTAATACCGTCACATCGCCAAACCCGTATGTATTCTCCCCCTTTTTAGAACATATATTTCGTGTAATACACTTTTATTATATCAGAAGAATTTTAAAAGAAAAATTAGGCTCAAAATTGCCAAAAAATAAGAACAATTAAAGAACAATGCTGAGCCTAAAATTACTCAAATTCAAGCAATTTAGGGGTTAAAGTAGTAAAAATTTGAATATAACGCCTAAAATTCCTCAATTGCATCTTAGAAATAAGAACAGGATAAGAATAATTTGAGGCTCAAAGTCCCAAAAAATAAATTTCTGGTTCTTATAAAAAAAAGTGTATTCGATTCATTAAAATAAATCATTGTTCATCAGTCTTCAAAGTGATCTGTCAACAACTTATGACTTTCGATGACACACTGTTATAAGATATGACAATAGCGATACCCATTTTACAGACAGTCCCGAAATTATTTCATCATGTTTAATTTACTTAGTTACTACAGTATTTGGTGACAAACGTCAAATGTATTGTATAAATTTGTGTTTGCTTGTTTTTCAGATTTGCTAAGATATCGTATCCCATATCTACTTTAGACCCAAAGAAAGGATTTTTTGTCATATACGTTTTTTCTATTCGTACACGTTTTTTACATAAGAACATAAAGTATAATAAAAACATAGGGCTTCGAGACTAGAAAATCTTAAGAACATTCTAAGAACATTTCAAGGCTTAAAACCCAGAACATTAAGGAAAGCCGAAGGCTTCAAAAATATCTTTAACATTCTTATAAAAAACGTGTACAAAAATAATAACATCAATATGCTAACGAATTTGGTGTCCTGATTACATATCTAGTTAGTTGGTTATGAAAGGGAAACGCCATCTTTGTATCCAATTAGAGATCATGTTTGATGGTGTACAAATTGTCGTGGATTGTTTCGATTGTTTTGCTCTGTCATATATGGGTACTAATAGGACATTCTCTTTCATGATTAATTTGCGTTTATTGAAGTAGTCCTTGTATCAGGATTGAGTATATTATCCAAGGAATGTAAACAGAAAAGCTGTCCTTATCAGCAGAGGACCCACCCAGTCTCATAATATTATAAAGTTTATGTGAGGTAGGTCATCCTCACATTGGTAAAACGAAAATCACATTTGTATGGCTTTGGATGAGGAGGATAATTTCTTAAGTGATGATACAGGGTGTTCAATATTGCTCTAAACGTCGTAATCGATTGAATTAGAATCTGGTATATTGTCTACTCGTGCCTGAAATGTTTAGGGCATTTTGTTTTGGAGATGGGGAGAAGCATAGAGATACTAGGTGGTGGTACTCGATCTAGCATCGTTAGGAAAAGCTTAAAACAAGCTTATACAGTCGACGCTCTCTAATCCGATCTTCAAGGGGAATTGGGTTTTCATTGAATAAGGTCGAATTAGAGAGTGTCAACTGTACATTCAACATAAAGGATTGGGTCGGTTTCAAAGCGAGAGCAAGTACAACTTCAGTCGAGGTTGCTTAAATTGAAACAAGGCATTTGCTACGATAGTAGATTCTAAAAACAACGATAGACTCTTGGGAAAAATCCCATCTAAGATTTCTTGATTTTCCGTGTTGGCAGATTTACTATGCTATTTGCTATATGACTGTCAAAAATATATTCTTGTACGAAAAAACTGTTGATTACATATTAATCCTCGTGATTATCAAATCTTTTCCTTGTTCAAAAAGTTCGAATCTTATTTCAATTTCATCCTTGGTTTTTTACTCTACTATAAGGTAACTAAATTTGTAGGATACAATTTTAAGGATATAATTGTCGTGTTATATAATTATTGTAAACTATAGTTTTAAACCAGTCTTACCTATTTCTCCCTTTTAAATCGAGTGGTCAAGAGTTTTGGCCTTACGTTTGGGACTATAATGGTTGATTTTGATGTATACACACGTCGAAAAAGATTATGGATCGATGTATATTTGGTCACATTTTTGGACCGTGACTTATATTTATATTTGGGCTAAGTATTTATGTTTTGGGAACAAAAATTTTTTAAATAATATTTTGACAAACTTGTTTTGTGTTTCCTTTCGCCATTAAAAGTGTCGTGACATTTGTTCATAAAACAGCTTTGTGCTTGGGTTTGCCTATGTGATATTTTTAATCGAAAATCAGTCACGCATACTAACTTCAACAGCTAGTGTTTGGAAAATAGACTCAATGAAAGTTAAACCTAGTTACTCTTAACATAGGGTATGTAAGTCAAGGTCCGATGTTTCTCTTTGGAAATTTCTGGTATGATGCCTGGACGCCTTTCATATATTAAGTCACCTTAGTCAAATATAACGGCTAAAATTATTAAAGCCCTTTTTGTGTTTTGTGTGGTTATGGTATCACGTTTTTGTTAAGGTTTTGCCGTGCTGTTCGTGTTTGCATTCCGGTAGAAAAAAAAGTTTGTTTTTCTCTATGATCTATGGGTTTTCTTTTTTTTGTTTGTTAATATAGAATATTTCAATCATCTAAAACTAAAAATACCCATGTGAAGCTCTTGGATGTTTTCCGTAAAAGCTATATAAAGTGACGCCGTCCAAATTTGAAATAGCACTTTTTTCTATAGACTAACCCCTTGATATTTTTAGTAGCAGCCACCAAGTCGATACCTTCACAATTTGGCATAGCACTTTATTCTACAAGTTAATCTGAAAACAAGACAGGCTTTTCTCGCAAAACCAACATTTTACGCCAAAGCATATCTTCTTTGTTTCCAAAGAAGCCTGTAGAAAAGTACCGTAACGTGGACGAAGGCTCAAGAAACTCTGTTCATCGTTTCAAGATTCGTTAATATAAGGGAAATTTTAAACTCGAAATCCGAATCTAAATGGTTACGAGTGAATGATATTTGATCAATAAGAAGAGAACTGAATTTAGTTGTATATCTAATACTTGATGTGTTTCTTTGTAGGCTACAAAATATTACAAAAACATGTCCGAAAAAGATTTTCTCGATGTTTTCCGTAAAGAATATAAAGTTGATGCCGTCACTTTTATGAAGGTTAGTTGTTTGACTCGCTACATTCTACACCCCCTTCTCACAGACCCACTGGATCTTCTTGTGGAAAATTATACTCCAATTTTTGTCCCCGCTGAAAATAATCAGTCAAGGAAATCCTCACTGCAAAATAGTGTGCTATTTTTTCGATCCACCCTGAATTTTCTTGCTGGAAATCATAAAAGAATTGAAATCCCAAGAATTGAAAAATATTTGGTTGGTATGCCGGTATTTCATGAAAAGATTACCGGTATTCCAGTACTTTTTATCCACGGAAGCCCCTCACTATATATTTGAGGGTACTTTTAGGCAACTCTGACTTTCAAATGAAAAAATGAGTCACTAGCAGAATTAAAAAATTAATTCATCTCTTCATCCGACTCTTTTCCGGGAAATAACGCTTTAACAATTCTCGTCATTAGTCCCGGGAATTTAACCTAGATTCCCTTCATTATTTCTTGGCTATTTTTTATGAATAACCGAACTGGACTCGTGTAAAACTGGAAGGAATTAGCTACAGTTTCATCGAATGTGTTACAATCGTTTAGCTTTAAATTCCATGACATTTGTGTATAAGAGCACCCCTGTCTCGCAGCCCCGATCGAATTTTTCCAACAGCTTGAGATAAAAGTTTTATCGAATTTCCAACGGTGATAGAAGCTCTTTTGTTCCAAGCTCAAAAAATCAGAATGGTTTTGGACCGCAATTTTTTCTATTGAATTTTAAATGGGGATCAAGGGATTCAATCAAAGTCCTTTTCCCAATGGGGCTGAAATTGAAGGGTATTTTTCCCACCGGGGACCAAATTTTTGACCAAATTTTCCAATGGTCAGGTTGGAGGTGACACGGTGGTGTATATGATAGATTTTTTTTTTTTTTTTTTTTTATTTCTTACTATAATTTTTTACTTTCCAGGCTTTTGAAGAGGCAGATGAGGATGGCAATGGACAAATTTCTTCTTCAGAACTCATTGTAAGTTTGCTGTTTTAAAACTTCATCATCATTATTGACAGGGAGTCTTTGATAACTGACGGAAAAACGCTGGAGATTTTAGGAACTTAAGAGCCACTGTCTGTAAGAATCAGACAGGGTGAGGAAGTGAATTTTTTTTAAATGGCTCATTTTGATATATTTTGTTCTAACTAATGGACTGAGCATCCTGTGAAAATTTTAGGGTCTAACTCAAAGCGGTTCAGATTTTATGGCTGGTTGAAATTTCAAATTTGAGCGGTCTCCGCCAACAAAAAATCTCAAATTTGGCTAAATAGGGATTTTGACCTCAAATTGTGCTTGAATGATAACAGAAACAATATTCTCAATTTGATAATCTGAAAATATGTACAACTTTTAACAGAAAAATGTAAAAATCATAACATACAGATAACCCGTTGTCTAAAAAACATGGCTCAAAACCAGGTTTTTGAACCACGCGACAAAGTTTGAGCCATTTTCTAGGGCAAAAATCTCAAAATGGAGAAAATTATAGCTGGAAAGCTTTTTATTTCCCAAAAGTATTCTCAGTGTACTGCTGGAAAACAAAAAATGGGAACAATCAACCTCTCTGATTTTTCAAAATGGCAGCCCGGAGTTGGACTTTTGGAGTATTTTGCCGTAAATGTTGCATTTTTGCCGCCATTTTAAAAAAAGATGCAAAAATTTCAGGGGGTCAATTTTATACTTTTTGGTACATTTCTGGGAGTACTTTCAGGAACTGAACTCAGAAAAAAGGGGTTTTTTGATATTTTTGAGAATTTTAATCTCAAAAATTTTTTAAACTTTGTCGCTTTTTTAGTCTTTTTCAGCACCGTAGGCCACTACTGGGTCATATTATACTCTGAAAAATCCTTGGTTAAGATAGCTTAAATACCTTCTTTTGTTTTTTCCTCAGTTGGTGTTTAAATAACCACTAGAAAATGAGTTAAGAACTTAATTTTCCAATTTTGAACCCCCAAAAAGGCGCAAAAACTGAAATAAATGTCAAAAAATGCTATGTTTGTGCAATTATTCAGATAAAAAAAGTTGTCAATTTTTTTAGAAAGAATAACTATCAAGCAATAACAGTAGCAGTGGGCTATAGAGACCTTTTTTTCAAAATTAAGTTTGCATAATTTTTTTTGGTTGGTTGGGACCCAAATAACATAAATCTAAGATATTTTTGAATATTTCCAAAAATTGGCGGTTCTCCGCCCTTTTTTATGCCCAAAATGGGCCATTTTCGGGCCATTTTGCTTGGAAAAAAAATCTAAAACCTGCTGTGTTGGTGCTACAACCATCAAATTAGGCTCAAAATGATCCTTGGAAAAAAGTAGGATTAGAATGTAACAATTATATACCTCTGCCATATATATAAACTTAAAAAATTAGGTTTTTCGGCCAAAATTGACAAAAATTGCGAAAAAACAGGGTTTTGCCTGGAAAAAAATCTAAAATCTGTTCTGTTTGTGCTACAAGCCTCAAATTAGGGTCAAAATATTCGTTGGAAAAAAGTAGGATTAGAATGTAACAATTATATACTTCTACCATATATGTAAACTTCAAAAAATTTGGATATTGGGCCAAAATTGACCGAAACTGGGGAAAAAAGGGTTTGCCTGGGAAAAAAATCTAAAATCTGTTCTGTTGGTGCTATGAACCTCAATATGTAATTGCTATATTTGATTCCTGCTTTTTCCCAAGGGACATTTTAAGCCTAATTTGAGGTTTGTAGCACAAATAGAACAGATTTTAGGTTTCATTTCCAGGCAAAACCCAGTTTCTTCCCAGTTTCGGTCCATCTCGGCCTAAATACTTAATTTTTTAAATTTATATATATGGTAGAGGTATATAATTGTTACATTCTAATCCTACTTTCCTCCAAGGAATATTTCAAGCATAATTTGAGGTTCATAGCACCAACAGAACAGATTTTAGATTTTTTTCCCAGGCAAACCCTTTTTTCCCCAGTTTCGGTCAATTTTGGCCCAATATCCAAATTTTTTGAAGTTTACATATATGGTAGAAGTATATAATTGTTACATTCTAATCCTACTTTTTTCCAACGAATATTTTGACCCTAATTTGAGGCTTGTAGCACAAACAGAACAGATTTTAGATTTTTTTCCAGGCAAAACCCTGTTTTTTCGCAATTTTGGTCAATTTTGGCCGAAAAACTTAATTTTTTAAGTTAATATATGGCAGAGGTATATAATTGTACATTCTAATCCTTCTTTTTCCAAGGATCATTTTGAGCCTATTGATGGTTGTTGTAGCCCCAACACAGCAGGTTTTAGATTTTTTTCCAAAACAAAATGGCCCGAAAATGGCCCATTTTGGCATAAAAAAGGGCGGAGAACCGCCATTTTGGAAATATCCAAAATATCTTAGATTTATGTTATTTGGGTCCCAACCAACCAAAAAAAATTATGCAAACTTAATTTTGAAAAAAAAGGTCTCTATAGCCCACTGCTACTGTTATTGCTTGATAGTTATTCTTTCTAAAAAAATTGACAACTTTTTTATCTGAATAATTGCACAAACATAGCATTTTTTGACATTTATTTCAGTTTTTGCGCCTTTTTTGGGGTTCACAATTGGAAAATTAATTTTTAATCATTTTCTAGTGTTATTTAAACACAAATGAGGAAAAAACAAAAGAAGGTATTAAGCTATCTTAACCAAGGATTTTTCAGAGTATAAATGACCCAGTAGTGCCTACGGTGCTGAAAAAGACTAAAAAAGCGACAAAGTTTAAAAAATTTTTGAGATGAAAATTCTCAAAAATATCAAAAAACCCCTTTTTTTCTGAGTTCAGTTCCTGAAAGTACTCCCAGAAATGTACCAAAAAATATATAATTGACCCCCTGAAATTTTTTGCGTCTTTTTTAAAATGGGGCAAAAAATGCAACATTTACGGCAAAAAAACTCAAAAGTCAACTCCGGGCTGCCATTTTGAAAAATCAGAGAGAGAGGTGATGGTTCCATTTTTGTTTTCCAGCAGTACACTGAGAATACTTTTGGGAAATAAAAAGTTTTTTCCAGCTATAATTTTTTCCCCATTTGAGATTTTGCCCTAGAAAATGGCTCAAACTTTGTCGCGCGGTCAAAAACCTGGTTTTGAGCCATGTTTTTTAGACAACGGGTTATCTGTATGTTATGATTTTTACATTCTGTTAAAAAAGTGTACATTTTCAGATTATCAAATTGAGAATATTGTTTCTGTTATCATTCAAGCACAATTTGAGTTTAAAATCCCTATTTAGCCAAATTTGAGATTTTTTGTTAGCGGAGACCGCTCAAATTTGAAATTTCAACCGGCCATAAAATCTGAACCGCTTCGAGTTAGACCCTAAAATTTTCACAGGATGCTCAGTCCATTAGTTAGAACAAAATATATCAAAATGAGCCATTTTTAAAAAATTCACTTCCTCAGTTTGCTTATATTGTCTGATTCTTACAGACAGTGGCTCTTAAACTCTCATATGATTATTTGCAACGAGATCTTTAAGCCTGATTTTTGGACCTCAAATGTGTTAAAATATGTCAAACGTTTTTTTTTAATTCAATGATTTTGAAATCCTGTCAGAGATTAAAAATGGTTGTTTTTCGTACCTGGATTGGTTAAATATTCTTATCCACTTTCTTTACAACTAGAAATTTTTAAAAGCATTGGGTGTGGACGCCAAAGAAACTGAAGAACTCAAAGAACACATTGTAAGTAGTGATGCCGGTCACGGTTTTCTTGATCTAGGTCCCGTAAAAGTATCAATATGAACAACACCTGATTTGTAACTGTTCAAATTAAGAATGAGCTGTTTCTTTTATGAGAACGTTCAAAGAATTTTTAATCTTTGGATTTTCTTAGTTTTTTTAGTTTTGCGAGATGCTCTTAAAATGTTCTCATTTTTTTCACCATTTTGTGAGTTATCTTGTGTAATTTCTTATCAACTTTCATGTTTTAAAGTCCACAAATCTTCAAAATGTCCTAACTTGCCGATAACTTCGTAGCCTTATGTTTTTTTATATTAAGAATTTCTTCAAATATAACAGACGTTTAAAATCGTTTGCTTGAGCTAGGATCTAAAACATTTTTCTGTGTTCCTAACTGCATCATCCGTAATAACTTACTAGAAAATGTTATAATAGTGTACAAGCTTCGCTATATTAATTCTAGATTGAACTATACGACAAAAATCATGATGGAAAACTTGGGCTAACAGAACTCTCAAAGTAAGTTGTTTATAATCTTACCACAAAAGTACCACAAGTTTGACAGCAAAAACTCTGCAGGCCTTAGGTATGATCATTTATTTACAAGAAGAACCGTATTTAAAGATGTCTTATTTTGTATGTATATTTTTCTTGTGTTTTATGTGTTTAATCATATCCTTTGCATCGTATTCTGAAAATGAATGATCAGTAACTTAATTTCGCTTTTCGATTTTAGATTATTACAATCTGATCAAAATGTATTGAAAGCCTTCGTCGAGGTAAGTTTGCTTGTTCTTTTTGCACTATGCTAGATATCCTATCCAGAACCTCCCTTCCCAATTCGAGATTTTCGAGAGAAAAGAAGTTTGGGAAGGTTTTAGCCAATCAAACGGCGACTGAAAGCTTATCGACTTTGGCTTATCATTAAACTGTTAGTTTGTTAGATATTTTCCAGGGAAGTGATATTCTGTGTCAATGACGAGTTATCTTTTTTTTTTCAATTCCAGGGTGAAGACTTAACAGAAGAAAAATTCAATGAAGTTTTTGCTCACTACGATCGCGTAAGTTCGACAGACTCTAAGATCGCAGAACTTTTTGCCATTTCCCTAATCATTGACTATAAAAGTTTTGTTCGTAAAAAATCATGTGCTGTATTCTTAGTGTGTGTTACATGCAAACCTGATTAAAATTACTTTAACCGGGAAAATTTTCACGAGATTTAATCTTGAGAGCAAAAAATTTGCGAATTTAATTTGGATTTATTTTTTGCAAGAATTTAATTTCGCAAATCAGCCAAGAAAACTAGCTTAATCATGAACATATAAACGACTGGACATCCATCTCCTTTGTCTTTTTGAAGATAACACGGCTAGCTTCGTTGCCGCCTCGTTAAAAGCATAAAATGAAACAATAGATTTTGATGATATACCACTTGGGAATACCTTGTTAACAACGTCAAAACTTCGACAAAAGTCTCTGTTGTTCTACTCCTCTCATGTCTTTTATCTATATCATAACAAAGATAACAGAGGCAAAATCATCGTCAGCTTGTCAAAACTCCGACTAATATTTCAAAATTTTGACTTAAAAGTGTCTAATAATTTTAGAGAGTGTCACATTCTAATTCGATATCTTATTACACAGGCTCTCAACTTTGGCAAGCTATTTTTTCAAGTCATAAAAAAAATTATGGGAGTGACAAAAGGGGATTCAAAAGTATACACGCAGTTGAATTTCTGTATTTCAGAGTTGAAAAAGTTGATAAAATAAATTACAAACTTGTAAAAAAAATCGAAAATAACTTTTTTGTGCATTAGGAGTAATGTTCAAGCTCTATCAATCCTTTTACCTAAATAATTCAAAGAAATAAAATTATGACGGAATATTGTCGGATTTTTCATACCAATTTTGAAAAACAGGCGGCAACGAAGCTCGCTTCAAAGAGACAATAAAAGATAGATGTCCAGTCGTTTATATGTTCATGGCTTAATACACCAGATTTTGTAAGATCAGCAAATTAACAGGGATACGAATTTTTAGCCGGAAATAAGAATTTGAATATTTCACGTAGATTTATTTTTGCGAGATATTCTTTTCTCGAAAAAGGCCTAAATTTGCGAAAACACAAAATTAAATCCAAAATACATATTAATCCGAATAAAATAGAAGATGTCACTGTTCTTTCATCAATTGATAGAATTATTCAAAGTTGAATTTAGCTTATATTTTGCTTCAGGATAACGGTGGTACGATCAATAACAGTGAATTGAGTGGTTTCTTAAAAGATATGAAGTCAACACAAGATGTTGTAAGTAAAACTTTCAAATTTAAATCATACTATGGGGTGTACGGGTTTAACCGTGCGTTGACGATGGTCCAACAAAAATGCGTACGACCATTATATTCATGGTATTATTCGCGTAATGTTTTTTACGGAAATAGTCCGGTTTTTGCCAGTAGTGATAAAATTTCAACAGTCTTTCTCTAGTATATATTTCTTAAATTTGCCACTACTGGCAAAGCCGGGGTGTTTCTGTAGAAAACATTACGTTTTACGTTATGAATATTACGAATCTATGTTTTCTCGACATACGACAGAGATAGAACAACAGAAGTTCAGATGTTATCATTCCAGCCGCGGCTTTCTTATACAGGGTGTCCCTAATTAAAGTATCGAGTTTGAACATGCGACTGAGTAGAAAAGTTTGTGTGTGTTATCGCTAAAATATAAGAACGTTCTCCATCACACAGGCTTATTACAAAAGGTAGTTACAACGTATAAATTAATCGTAATGACAAAGAAAAAAGAGGGAGAGCTTAAAATACAATTTTGTGAATACACACATAAAACTTTCTACTCATAGTTGTGTTTCGACTCGATACTTTAATTAGGGACACCCTGTACTATGATTTACTTCTGACTGGTTAGATAATTTATTGACACTAATAAAGTTATCAGCTGTAAGTTGTAAAGCAAGTAACATGGGAATAAAATCACGTGAACTTTTTCGAGTAATCATATGTTTTGACTACATTGATATAATTTTTGCAGCCCGTTTATTTTGGCGCGCTGTTAAGGGTTGATGTGCGTGTGTTTCCAGGACTTTGAATTAGATATCTGTGTACTCTCCATGAGGTGAGTACCAATTTGTCAACGAGACCTAGTTACATTTGATCCACTAATTTCCAACAATTTATTTAGAATGTGGAATCGAAAGAACTGAAAGAATACGAGATTTGGATCCTCGGTGAAGCAGATAAAAATAATGATGGTGAACTTTCAAAAGATGAACTTCGAATGTTATTCTTCGGTTAAAAACAAGACTCCACGATAAAAAAATATCGTATTTGTATACTGAGAATTACCTTTTTATAGAGTAAATTTATAATGTGTTATTAATTTTTGTACATTTTCATATTATTTCAAACTAAATTTTTGACTCTGATACTTCTGTCAAATATGCTACATTAATTACCAACTAGTATAATCAACATGGTACATTATAATATTTCGTTCTTTCTTTCTTTGAAGAAAATTACTTTTGATTTTAAGATGTTATACAACTCAGAGAAATTTAAGGACTCGTTATCTTCATTGAACTACAAAGAAGCCATTGATTTTTTCTGCAAATATTATATAATTGGTTTTTTGTAAACTTCTACTATATTATATATTATATCTATATTCTTATAATATTTTGATGATTACATCGAGACATCAATAATGCAATAAACATTCAAAATATCATAAGAAACTTGTGATCACTTATTATTTTATCCTAATCCACAGCTCGGAAGGTAAACGAATTACTGTATGTCTCGCCTTTTAGGGCACGTTTTCAGACTTCCCATAAATTACACTGTGGAGGATAAAAAAAGTGGGAACAACGAAGCTTCTTGGGCGAAATTATCAAAAACTGACGATATTTTGCCGTCAAATGGACAGAAATTTCCAAGAATACACCGGGTTAACTCCAAGTTTACTCAAATTGGGGGTAATTCTCTGCACTATATGAATGGGTACATTTTAAAGGCATGATTTTGGGTCGCACTTACGGTAGTCTCAGATCGAGCACGCCCTCCCTCCGGGAATTTCAGTCCCATTCAGGATCACATCACATATTTTCGCAAAAACAAGTCCCATAGAAAGAAAATGATGCAAAAGTCAAGGCTCATCGCCGCGCCCTGATGATATAGCTCCGCCTCCTAAAAAAAGCCCATGATCAGAAGTCCGCCAACCAGCGCCCCGGGCGCCTTGGGCAGGGTCCATAGGCGGCCGAATTGTCGGGCTAAACAGAATAATATAATGCAATGTACACTGCACAAAAGAAAGAAGTTTAAAAATTCGAGTTATGGGAATCGTAGTATTCATGTGCTAGAACCGACAAAGGTCAGCGCGTACTGACTTGCGGACTCAGTTCACTGGCTGACTGGCTGAGCTTTGTAAAAGTGTCGGTTGTCTGGTTGTCTGTCAGCAGTCTGTGTTGTCTACTGGTGTGCCACAAAAGTTCAATGTCTTCATCAAGCTAAATGAAGTGGTAAGGATTTCCCTCAATTGTGGTATTAATTTTTTACTATTGATGTTTGTTTATCTTTGTCAACCAGCACAATATGTATGATGTACTCGATAGGATAGGATCGATCATCGGAACGGCTCGATGACGGATCGATTATGTGATCGATGGATCATATCGATTAACTACGCCTGGTTATAACAACTACATATAGTGCTGGTCGACAAAGATAAACAAACATTGACTATAAAAAATCGTACGAGAAGAAAGCTTTTCTTTATTAAAAGAATCTGATCTATGGAAAAAATATTTTGTCTGTGCGTTAAAAAGATATGATCAATTATGTACAAAAATTGCCTGTTTTTTCCTTGAATCTTGAATTCTGATTCTTGAATATACCAGACGTCCGCGCTCGATAGGATCGATCATCGGAACGGCTCGATGACGGATCGATATGTGATCGATGGATTAATTAACGATCCGGATAGGAGATCGATAGAGGATCGATACTCAAGATTTTTTTAAGCTTATGATCAGTGAGGCTGGAACTTGATTTTTGAGGATTACGATTTTACCATCTTTTTAGCAATTTTTGCCTCGCTAACCCAAATCTCGCAACCTCTTAACTAGGGTGGTCAGGCCAAAATTTTCCCCTCAAATTTTGAAAACCAAACTAATTTTATTTGAAAGTCCTTACCTTTGTGAGAAAAATGAGGGGTCATTTGTTAAAATTGGTTAAGTAGTTCCAAAGTTATTCCATTTTCAAACCACGAAAAAACCACCTTTTCAACGAATCGTCTCCCTACCACGCGCAACCAAGAAATGACCTTTGGACAGCACCGAAAAACATTAAAGATGGCGGGTGAATTCTAGCCTTCCGCGTGGCGGGGCGTGAGGAGTTTTGCTGGCGCGGTCTGAAAATCGGCCCGATGACTGTTAAACTTTAGCTTATCGCTAATGAGCTGGAAATGATAGCTAAAAACAAATTTCACCACTAGAAAGCTGAAATCCTCAGCTTTCAGATGGTGTATGGTGCTTAAATGAAAAAATCCGCAATCTTGTTAAAAAAACGCAATTTCTTCTTGTTTTTCAAATTCCAGACGGCCTGTAGATTTTCAAATAAAGCACTTTGTGATAGATTGTAGCCTAATCTTACCCTGGGTTTACTAAAAAAACCGCGATTGAAAAGATGAACCAGCTCAATAGCGACAGCCATTTGTTTCAATGTGGGTCGAGAATTTTCCGGTGCCGTGGTCAGCGCTAAATCGCGTTTTCACCTTGACGTCGAAAAACATAAATATCTTTGGAAAGAAAATAGATACCTGGATGCAGTTTTTTTTACTTGTTTTCCTGATAATTCCTGATTGATTTAAAAAAAAAATGAACAGATTTGGATGATTTAAAGGTAAGTACTAATGCATTGAAGTTCATTTTTGTAAATTCTTCCTCGTTCCGCGCAAAAAATCCCGACGAGTGCGCACCCTATCTTAACCTTAAAGGAAGATCGAAATAAGCAGTTTTTCAGCGTTCCGAAAAAAACGCAAAGCAAAATTTTTTTCATCTTCACAGGATCGAATCTCAACAACAAAATACATCTTTTGGTCTTTGGGTTTGTTTCTGACGTTTTTCCTTCAAAGAATATCGACCACTTTCCTTTTCCCCTCGAGCGCGCGAGAAAAAAATGATTAGCTCGCATTTTCGCGCGGGCGAATAAAGATGAGGCGGCAATCTTGCACTGAGGGGGCTACTTAATTTCCGCCCTATTTTGTGCCCACAATAGAATGGTCCAAATACGGGGGGTATTCCAAATGATAAACAATGTCTTTCTGTAAGTGTTTATTTTCTAAGAACATACAAATAGCATATTGAATATTATTAACTTATTCATTTAAGTATTTATGAGCCCAAATTTAAATATATGGTTAAATAAAAAACAAATGATATCAGTTCTGTTTTGCCTCGAACCCCCGGGAAAAGTTCTTTGGCCAACTTAGCTATTTTACAAATTTCAGAAAAGAACTCCCATAGGAATTCCGATACATAACCCGATTGGTTCATTTCGGAACGGCTTCAAGAAAGTCATAATGGCAGATGATTTTAAAAGTTTCTGAGGAAATGTGTGGAATTTATTGATGTTGATGGCTTGTTGATTCTTTAAAGAAAATAGATAACAGGTATAGCTTTTTCTAATCCTGGAATATTGAGGTTCCACCTACACTGATGATTAGTTATCAATTATATATCGATCTATCATCAATCTTTTATCAATCTTATCAACCCTATCGACTCATACTCGATTTACGATCGATAACAAATCGATTAACGATCGATGACGAATCGGTATACTCGATTGAAATACTAGCTCGATAATGGATCAACGAAGGATCGATACTCAACACTTTTTAATGGCTGAATCTTCCATCGATCTCCTATCCGGATTGTTAAGTAATCCATCGATCACACATCAATCTGTCAGTGCGTCACAAACAGCCATATAAACAAAACTCAACATTCTCACAAAAGTTGTCTTTTTGATTTCCCAGACATTCGTCTAAAGCGTTCACTTCCACAATAATTTATGTAATTGCAATTTCGTTCAGTCCACAGTCGGCTTCAACATTATACACGTGTTTTTATTTACGTGACCGAAGTGCCTACCAAAACAATCCAGGGGTAAGTGGCGAAGCAACACAGCAGATTATTCGTAAAGTAAAGAAATATCTTTTGGTATTGACAATCAAATATAATATATTATATTATATTTCCTTAATTCAAAAATCAAAAATTCATTTTTCATTCGCGAAGAAAAAAAATAAAAAATAATGAATTAATATTACATACTAAGACGCCCCCGTCTTTTACTCTTGTTTAATTTCCGATCTCGGAACGTGCCAAACGCCCGTCCGCCCAATATCCACCCAATCAGCTTAAGAGCCATTTTTTTTAAAAATCTTCAGAATAAAGAAAGTCTGACACCTCACCCTCTTAGATTTTGATGAAATTTTGACCAAATGATCTATCACACAAGAAAATAAGACTCTGAAAATTTCACCTTGATATCTCAAGTAGTTTTGAAGATACAGCGTCTCAAAGATAGGCTACTAAGCGAAAATTGACCCCTAAAAATCATGAACTCTGGTGGGGAGCAGATTTTGAAAGCCAATGAATTTTTATTCAAGTACATTAGAAAGCTGATTTACTGTGGATTTCAAGAACTTTTTGTAGGGAATCAGAAAAAATCAAATTGAGTCTCCAAAATTTTCCCCGAAAATCTCTAGCACCTCCTGTAGAGGGCTTCAAACTTTGCGTAATCTGGGTTTGGAAGCACTTTTAGCTGGCTGCTGATGGTCCTTGGGACTTTTTTTGAAGTAAACTTTTGACCTGGAGTGGTTTAACTGGTGGGTTTTGGCCACAAAAATAACATTTTCAGGATTTCCATCTTTGCGTAACCGTCAAAAATGGCCGAAAAAATTGCTATTTTGGCAGACCTGGAGCAAAATTCAAGATGGCGTATCTTTTTAGGCACACACCAAATTTTTTTGAAATTTTCAGCAAGGCTTCCTTAGTAGGTCTAGTTTATAGCCTCAAAAAAATCTCAATGGGCATTTGAAGTCTCTTAAAGATACGATCGATTGAAAATTTGCTTAACTTCGTTGTTTTCTCCCTCTTAAAATGCTAAATCAGGCCCACTTAAGGGCTCTAACAGGATAATTTTTGTCAAAATATTGGTTGATCTTCTCTAGCCAACTAATCATTGGCATTAGGGGAACAACTGAAAAAAGATTTCAGGTCATTTCCATCAACAGATGTCATTTTATGACTGTTTCTTTATTTTTAAGTACAGAATATGTAAAAAAATGAGACTGACATCTGGCCTTTCCAACCATTCCAGGGCCCATATTTCCAGGAAATGCCTCAACCTTTCACAGTTTGGTGAATAATAATCTTAAATATAAGCAGGCTACTTCAACTAAATGGGTTTAACAGTACTTAATTCCTATTCAAAAACTTTTTAGACTCATTCAGAAATCCTACTTTGACAATAATTTGCGCTTTACCGCAAAATTTCTAAGTCCAAGTGTCGTGATTAGCTTTTAGACTGTCCAATATCTCTATAATAGTGTACACTAACAGTCTTACTTGTTGATTCTTAAATAACTAAGCAACATCACTAGGGTGATAATTTATGAGATACTGCAAACAATGCTGTTTAAATCTTCTGGACAAGAAATATTGGATAGTCTAAAGCTAATCATAACACTTGGACTTAGAAATTTTGCGGTAAAGCGCAAATTATTGTCAAAGTAGGATTTCTGAATGAGTCTAAAAAGTTTTTGAATAGGAATTAAGTACTGTTAAACCCATTTAGTTGAAGTAGCCTGCTTATATTTAAGATTATTATTCACCAAACTGTGAAAGGTTGAGGCATTTCCTGGAAATATGGGCCCTGGAATGGTTGGAAAGGCCAGATGCCAGTCTCATTTTTTTACATATTCTGTACTTAAAAATAAAGAAACAGTCATAAAATGACATCTGTTGATGGAAATGACCTGAAATCTTTTTCAGTTGTTCCCCTAATGCCAATGATTAGCTGGCTAGAGAAGATCAACCAATATTTTGACAAAAATTATCCTGTTAGAGCCCTTAAGTGGGCCTGATTTAGCATTTTAAGAGGGAGAAAACAACGAAGTTAAGCAAATTTTCAATCGATCGTATCTTTAAGAGACTTCAAATGCCCATTGAGATTTTTTTGAGGCTATAAACTAGACCTACTAAGGAAGCCTTGCTGAAAATTTCAAAAAAATTTGGTGTTGCCTTAAAAAGATACGCCATCTTGAATTTTGCTCCAGGTCTGCCAAAATAGCAATTTTTTCGGCCATTTTTGACGGTTACGCAAAGATGGAAATCCTGAAAATGTTATTTTTGTGGCCAAAACCCACCAGTAAAACCACTCCAGGTCAAAAGTTTACTTCAAAAAAGTCCCAAGACCATCAGCAGCCAGCTAAAAGTGCTTCCAAACCCAGATTACGCAAAGTTTGAAGCCCTCTACAGGAGGTGCTAGAGATTTTCGGGGAAAATTTTGGAGACTCAATTTGATTTTTTCTGATTCCCTACAAAAAGTTCTTGAAATCCACTGTAAATCAGCTTTCTAATGTACTTGAATAAAGATTCATTGGCTTTCAAAATCTGCTCCCCACCAGAGTTCATGATTTTTAGGGGTCAATTTTCGCTTAGTAGCCTATCTTTGAGACGCTGTATCTTCAAAACTACTTGAGATATCAAGGTGAAATTTTCAGGGTCTTATTTTCTTGTGTAATAGATCATTTGGTCTAAATTTCAGCAATATCCAAGAGGGTGAGTTATCACACCCTGAAGACTCTTAAAAAAAATGGCTCTTAAATTCGCTTTCATTGTCCTTTGACTTACTAAAAATAGTATTTTAAAATTACGAATTTATAATCATTACAAAAAACAAAAAGCTTGATAGTTTTTATTTTATTTTTATTTTTTATTAAAGGATTTACAGTCCAGGCACACTAGGGCCTCTAAACCGGTCTATCTACATAATGATTACAAAAGTGATCTTGAATCGTAACGTAATGGGTGCTTTATCCATGCTTGAGTCAGTTCTTCTTTAAATGCTTTGACTGACTTAGCATTAACAACATTTTTTGGGAGCTGATTCCACGCCGATATGCATCTATAATAAAATGATTTTGTTTGCACACCCCTAAATCCATCATCTGAGAAATTAGGGATCAATTCGTAATCATGTTTACGATGGGGACGAGTTCGGCGAGAAAACTTTTTGACGATGGTATTTTTGTCATAGAAGTGAAGGTGTTTGTATATTTGAACCATGTCGCCAAATTGTCTCCTAAATTCAAGAGATGGTAAGTCCAGTTTTCGCAGGCGCTGCTCGTATGTTAAATTTCGTAGACGACGTACCATTCTTGTTGCACGCCTTTGAACCCCTTCAAGTAGGTTGACGTGCTTACGCAATCTAGGTGACCATACAGATTGAGCATATTCCAAATGAGGTCGAACAAAGGTGGTATACAGTGTGTAAAGTGTCCTGGGACATAATTCCACGAATCCTCTTCTGATCACACCGAGAATTGAGTTTGCTTTCTTGACCTGTTTCGATATGTGCTCTTCAAAGGTAATATCGGAGTCGATCAGCACACCTAGATCCTTTTCAAGGGAAACGTGTTCAAGTTGGTTTCCATCTAACGAGTATGGGTGTGCATGGATGATGTTCTCGAATTTCCCGAGAGTTAGTACATGGCATTTATCTGGATGGAATTTTAAAAGCCATTTTCTCGACCAATTTTCCAGTTCATTGATGTCCTGTTGGATTGTCAAAGAATCCTCGATTGAGTTGATCTCTTTGACTATCTTCGTATCATCTGCAAATAGGAAAATAGATGAGATGACGTTGTCCGGGAGGTCATTGATATAGATAATAACAAAGAGAAGTGGTCCAAGGACACTTCCTTGAGGAATACCACTTACAACGGAGTTTGTACTTGATCGAGCTTGATCGACCTTTACGAGTTGCTTTCTGTCTGTCAAGAAAGACTCTATCCATCGTAGACAGTTACTTGATATTCCATATCCTTCAAGTTTCTTCAGCAAGCGACGGTAGGGAACAGTATCGAAGGCTTTAGCAAAATCAAAATATATCGTATCAACTACTTTACCATTAGCAATGCTTTCGCAGCACTTATCCAAGTAGTTCAGGAGTTGAGTAACTGTTGATGAAGCCGTATTGTTTATTTGACAATAGTTTTTGATCTTGTAGATGATTCATGATATGCCTCCTTAGAAATGATTCCATCAATTTACAAACAACTGATGTCAGGCTGACTGGTCTATAGTTTATTGCTAGATTTTGAGCACCCTTGTTCTTGTAAATTGGCGAAACGTAAGCCATCTTCCATTCTTTCGGTATGATTCCACACGACAAGGTTTTATTCATTATGATCGCCAAAGGCTCGGCTACGTGGTCGACCAATTCTACCAACATTTTGGGATGAATTTCATCTGGACCAAAGGATTTGTTGGTGTCAATCAGTTTTATCTGTTTCTTCATCATCTCCTCGGTGACGAATAGATCACTAATCTTCTTATCTGTTCGTGCAGGGAAGTCTGGTAATTCACCCTCTGGCTCATCAGTAAAGACACTACAAAACTGCTTTTGCAAGATGTTTGCCTTCTCGTGGTCGTCATGTTTAAGAGACGATTTATCGTCAGGGTTCTGAAGAAGTGGCGAAACTCCACTTGTTGATTTGAGTTTACTTCTTACGGGAGACCAAAAGATCTTGGGTTTCTCTTTGGATTTGTCACAGATACTCTTCTCATATGCCCGATGTGCCTTCACCAGCATTCGATTTACTCTATTCCTTGCGAGTACATAGTTGGCGCGGTGATGATCTCGGTAGAGAGGTGAAGATCTTAACCACCTTCTATTCAGCAATTTCTTTCTCTTGATTTCATCTCGCAGGTCCTTTTTTATAGGGATTTTGCCTTTATTCTTCCAAAAGCTGTTACCTACTTCTTTCAGTGGTACAAACCTATTTCTGAGGTCGAGTATAGCTTCTTTGAAAGTTTTCCAAAGATCATCCACTGATGTTTCCACAGATGCTTTCTTGAAACTTTGTTTCCAGTCTCTTAAGCTAAGATCGTTATTCATCGATTGGAAAGTTCATTAGGGAAATATTCAATAAATTCCTAGTTTCAATTTTCAGTGGGCGTTTTTCTAGGACTTCGTTTATGGCGCAATTTTTGCGTCACACAAACTTTCTCGGCCACTCGTAATAAATATGCATTGCCAAAATTTGGTTCTCCATTGTCAAGTCAGGATCGATGGTGACGTCACCTAAGTATAAAAAAGAAAGGATTTCGTCAGTCTTATGCATATATTAATTTGCCAGATATTCTATTCGCCGCGCTAGCGCACTTTTCATAGACTAGTTGGAATACTTTCTTTTACTTGCGGGATTGATGGTAACTTTTCATCTTCGTTATTTTAAAGGGAGGTCGTCAGTAGTCCGACACTTTCTAGTCCGACAGTAAAAATGTCCGACGTTGGATTTGACGAATGCGTAAGTATTCCGACAACAATTTTGTCCGACAACGAGTCAAAAAAAAAACATTAATCGCTGAAGAGGAGACACGTCTTTTATAAGCAATCACGTTCCGACTTTGAGGTTGGGCCCCTAAACCCGACTTTTCTTAAATTTTGGGAAGCTTATTAGGATTATGCTTTCAAGAGTCAAGAAATTGGATTCAGCTGTTAAAGTTTGCAATTTACAACCCTTATAGCATAATTCTGAACATGCAAAAAGGAACCCTTAAAGCATGGAGGTAATAAAAATATAGATGGAGATACCACTCCTACTATTCTATTGTATTGTATCGTTGATAGCAAACTGTTGCTTTGTTGCTTTGGGAAAAAGCCATTAATTTTGCTTTCGCCCATGGGAATACTTGAGTCGAAGAGAATTTAAATAAAATCACGCTACATTTTTAATTTGTTCATTGTGTGATGACAGTTTTGTTTATAAAACATAAGAAAACCTTGCAAGAATAAGCACAGAACATCGAATTTAAAATGTTCGCTGCTCAGGGAATCCTCGACAATTTTTGTAAATTTTTACATATTTACTAATGCCAATTTTTCAACTATATTCTATCAAAATTTTGAGGCAGCTGCTATTTTAGATCTAAAGATATTTATAGCAAAGAACCTTCCACAAACAACAAAGAATTCGCAAAATTTGAAGAAGTTTACCTCTCGAAAGTTTCCCGATAAAATAAAAACTTCTTTTAAAACTATAAAGAAATTATTACTCGAAAAAAATTCGCATTTTGCCTAAAAATACGAGGTTTCGTTGGGCAGCATAACTTTACTTTAGTTCTTATAATCTATATCTTGACTGATTTTTGCTATCAAGGATTGGTAATCAAAGGAGGCCGATTTGAAAGAAATTTCTAAAAAGTTTTATGACTTCTCTGGCTATTATAGAAAAGTTGTTACTCCATCTATTTTCTATTACCTCTATGCTTAAAGGCAGTGCATTCTTTTTGCAATAAATTATCTTTACGCAAATTTGATTGGTCCTTTATTTCTAATTATGTCAAAATGCCGCCAAAATGAACTTTTATTAATATTATCTCAGTGAAAAACCCTTATTCAACATTCGACACTCTAAAATCTTTCGTTTTCGGACAAAAGTGATATCGGAAAAAAAGACTTCTAAATTGTAAATTTATTTTATAGATTCGGACTATTTTACTGTCGGACTAGAAAGTGTCGGACTAGTGACATGCACCCATTTTAAAAATGTAGCACAACCGAAAAAAAACGAAACTTCAGAAAGTTGCGTATTTCCAGTGAGTAAACGATTCTGACAATTAACAAAATTGATGATGATGATTTTTTTTCGGTCAGGCAAATGTCTCGTATTGGGGGTTCTAGTCTTGACCCCTAAGCCTGCGCGAGATTGAAGCATTTGGGTAAACGAGACAAAACTCCAAAAAAGTTGGTGTTTTGAAGGGTTTCCGTGCGATCGAAATATCGCTGTTTGTGACGGACTGTCCGTCATCGAGCCGTTACGATGATTGATCCTATCGAGCGCAGACGTCTGGAATATACTGCAATAGACCTTTTTTCAAAGAGAACGTCCTGTTGAATAATTATGTAGTCCAGCCATAAAAGCAATGATAGAGCCATGCATAATTACTGTATTATACATATTGTAATAATTATGCATGGTTTTATCATTGTTTTTCTGCCGGACTACATAATTATTCAACAGGGTGGCCTCTTTGAAAAAAGGGTCTATTGCGGTATATGAAAATTGTAAAGTGACGTTTATACTGCAATTGCAGTAAAAATTTATATATACTACCGCAATTTGAGGGATTTCCCTGACTGAATATCCAGACGGTGTCAATCGAACGAATTGAACGCCGAATTAATTGAACGCAATTGAACATAATTTCAGCAAGCTAAAAAATGCCAAAAAAGTTACATTATATTCAAAGTTTGAAGTTTTAAAGATTTTCTATTTTGTCAAGAATTTTTTCACAATATCAATAAGTAGCATAAACTTTTGTGAATTGCCCTTCCTAGAATTTTTAAAGACATATATTTACTTTCGCGAAAAGGGCCAAAATTCGCGAAAATCGTGAAAGTTTCTGCTCGCGAAAGTTTGTTCGTCTAAAGTATTACCCAGGATTTGCATTGCTGTGCCGCTCGATTGCTTCGATTACGTTCCATTGTATTTAATTATGTCGATACGTTATTGCTTGATTAGATTAGATTTTATTGAATATTACCCAGGAATCGGTCGATTGTGTTCCATTACGTTTGATTGGTTTGAGTGCAATTTTTGTTCAAAGTTGTTCGATTGACACCGTATATCTAGTCGCTTTGGGAGAACGCAACAACCTATTGACTCACATTGGACTCGGTTCCACATATTAAATTACCGTCGACTGCTCCAACTTGGGACGAGTGGTCGCAACATGGGACTTGTTGATATTATCTGGCCTGTATTTTCACTTACTGTTAAATCTCTTTGACAACAAATTTGTTTTGAAAACTCCACCAAGTTTATCAATCATACTTTCTGCCATAACATGTCACGATAACTTTCACTGATAGCTCGCCCTTTTTAATTTTTGTTTTCATTCAAAATGACTGTGGCGGCGAATGGAGAACTAGAGAAAGCCCGCTGCCTAACCGCCTACCGCCCAATGGCATGTCTCGCACCCCCCCCCCCCCCCCCCGCCTGAGCGGGGTGAGCTACACCTAAAATTTGCCATATAAGAGGTGGGAGCTGGTTGTTTTTCCCGACAGGCGGGAGGAGCTCTATCTTGGGGGGACCTGCATTAATTTATGTAACTCTGGGGGCTAAATAACACTTTGTAAATATTTTTCTTTACTGTTGGTTTTTAATTTCTCTAAACCTTTATGTTTTCATGCAAAGTGTGATCTGATCCTTAAAATGTAAAAATGAAGACATTATATTGCATTCTCTAAAAGTGCACACACATGTAAATAGAGCTTTGTGAATGCCATAAAATGCCACACTTGAGGGAATTCCCAGTGACTGATGATGAAAAAGTCGGAAGTTAAAAAAGGTGAAATGTTTTGTTTTAGAATCAGTCTTATTTCTATTGTTTAGTTGTTTTTTTTTTCTTTCAGTCCATTCACTCTAATTTAATTGCCAGCATGGTTTCCATTCCCAGCAGGGGGTTGCAAAAAGTTTCAAGTGATTTCTCTAACTGAGTCAGAAAAATACAACCATTTTTGTTTAGCCAAAAATTCTGGAAAGCTCTGTAATTTTACCATCTTGAGGTATATACTGTAAGTTTGTCTAGTATCAATATCCCTCATCTAATGCTGATACCCTTCTTTAAACATGTGACTAATGAAAGGGCAGAATGGCTAATTTTAATTGCCAATAAACAGTCAGAGAGCAAACATCTTGTTTTTAATCAATGATTCCTTTGAATCCTATCTCTAAGAAGGGTGTTGGAATTACACATTGGGATGTTGACATTAAGACAAAGTTATGGTACAGCCCTAACTCTCCATACAAAATTTACAGGAAACGCATATTTGGACTTTGTACCCAATGCTGCACACACGCATTTAAAAGCTAAAGTCTCACAAAGGCAGGACAAAAATAATTTTTTTAAAGAAAAAGATCTTTCATTTCAAATTCAATGATTAGAGCAGGAAAAATACACCTTATAATTTCTATTTTTCCATTTTTTTGCAAAAGTTTCAGAAATGAAGATAAAAGGATGATGATAATTGAATACCATACTATCCACTGATGATCTGCAGCACTATCATAAAAGCTATAATAGCCAGGTACTTCCCTTGAGAAAATTATTGACAGATTAAAGTTTCACCTGATGCGGAGCTTTTGCAGGTGTTCTGCAGAATGGCTTTTTTAATTTGGCTCACCTAGAACAGCGTTAAAATGTAGCAAAGATGCAGCTGATCATTTCGATGGAAGTTGTGTGAATGTTTAAAATGTTTTGTTTGATTGTCAAATGATGACAGCCCTGTTATTACTTTTGTTACATCTGACATATGAAGCATTGATGCTTCTGAGTGCACTATATAGTTTTGATTTTCATTGAAGAATCATATTCTGCTCTTTTTAGAGCGTTAGAGCTAGAATTGAATTTCATATTTTTCATACATATTTTTTTATGCTATAGACAAAGTTTCTTAAAAGCGCTAGAAATGGGCTATTCCAGAAATAGTCTGTACCCCCTATGTTGAGGAGGTGTGACGTCCAGGGTGGTATGGAAAATAAAAAATCCAGGGTGGTCCGGTTTTTCGAGTGTAAAAATCCAGGGTGGTCCGGTTTTTTGAATGTAAAAATCCAGGGTGGTCAACATATATTGAGGAGAAAAAATCCAGGGTGGTCCGGTTTTTCGAGTGTAAAAATCCAGGGTGGTCCGGTTTTTTGAGTGTAAAAATCCAGGGTGGTTACCATATATTGAGGAGAAAAAATCCAGGGTGGTCCGGTTTTTCGAGTGTAAAAATCCAGGGTGGTCCGGTTTTTCGAGTGTAAAAATCCAGGGTGGTCCGGTTTTTTGAGTGTAAAAATCCAGGGTGGTTACCATATATTGAGGAGAAAAAATCCAGGGTGGTCCGGTTTTTCGAGTGTAAAAATCCAGGGTGGTCAACATATATTGAGGAGAAAAAGTCCAGGGTGGTCCGGTTTTTCGAGTGTAAAAATCCAGGGTGGTCCGGTTTTTTGAGTGTAAAAATCCAGGGTGGTCAACATATATTGAGGAGAAAAAATCCAGGGTGGTCCGGTTTTTTGAGTGAAAAAATCCAAGGTGGTCTGGGTTTTCAGAGTGAAAAAATCCAGGGTGGTCCGGTTTTTTTAAGTAAAAAATCCAGAGCGGTTCAGTTTTCAGAGTGAAAAAAGCCAAGGTGGTCTGGGTTTTCAGAGTGAAAAAATCCAGGGTGGTCGTCTGGGTTTTTCAGAGTGAAAAAATCCAGGGTGGTCTGGATTTTTCTGTTTCTTAATTTTCTGTTTGAAATATAAGAAATGTAATGTTCGTTTTCCTTTAAAAATACAAGACACAACACTGATTTTCTATCAAATATATTAAAGATATGCAGGTTCCATTTTCCTTCTAAAATACAGGATATCCAACAGTCATTTTCCATGAAATACAGGGTTTACATGTTACAATCATTTTCTTTCAAATATCATAGTTATGCAGATTTCATTTTCCTTTAAGATACAAGACATGCAACATTCTTTTTCCTTCAAAAGTAAATAAAATACAAGACAATGCAAGTTTCATTTTTCATTCAATAAAACAAAAAAAGTATTTCTTAATTTTCTTTTTGAAATATAAGATGTATAAATTTTCGTTTTCCTTCAAAAATACAAGACAAGACACGTCACATTTATTTTCCTTCAAAAATACAAGATATTCATATGTGACAATCATTTTCTTTTAAATATCCTAGAGTAACAGATTTCATTTTCCTTCAAGAAGACAAGACACGTCACATTCATTTTCCTTCAAAAATACAAGATATTCATTTGTAACAATCATTTTCTTTTAAATATCCTAGAGATACAGATTCATTTTCCTTCAAAAGTACAAAACATGAGGACCAAGAAAAGGCCAACATCCTGCAGAAACAATTTTGCAGTGTCTTTACTAAAGAACCGGAAGGTGATCTACCTGATTTTGACAACAGAACAGATAAAATACTTCAACCACTAAACATTACGAAGGAAATGATAACAGAACAAATCAGGAAGCTCAATGCGAATAAATCAATTGGTCCAGATGAGATTCATGCCTCAATGCTTATTGAACTTCGTGACCATATTGCAGAACCACTATCAATCATAATGAATAAAACTCTCGAGGAAGGAAACTTACCTAGTGACTGGAAACTAGCATATGTGACACCAATCTATAAAAACAAAGGAGCACACAACCTTGCTATTAACTATCGCCCCGTAAGTCTAACTTCAGTAGTCTGTAAGTTGATGGAAACAATGATACGAAAACATATCAGGGAACACCTTATCAGCGAGGAGCTTCTATCGAACAAGCAATTACGGTTTCATCAACAAAAGGTCAACAGTCACACAGCTTATCTCCTTATAGATATGTGTTGCGAATCAACTGCAAAGTGAGAGTGGTCGACTGCATATACTTCGACTTTGCCAAGGCTTTGACACGGTACCCCATCGAAGACTATGAAGAAACTAGAACGCTACGGGATAAACGAATTAATTCTGAACTGGATCAAATCTTTTCTATCGAACCGCAAGCAATTAGTGAGTGTTAATGGTGCAAATCTCTTTAGATCCAGTGATAAGTGGCATTCCTCAAGGAAGCGTGCTCGGTCCTCTGCTTTTTGTTATTTATATTAATGACCTACCAGAACCTGTTCTATCAAGCATTTTCTTTTTGCAGACGACACGAAGATTATAAAGGAAATCAATTCCATTCTTGACTCCTTAATCGTACAACATGACATTGAAGCACTTGAAAGATGTCCCATTAGTGGCTGTTGAAATTCCACCCCGACAAATGCCACGTTTTAACGATAGGTAAATTCGAGAACATAAAGCATGCACACCCGTATCAACTAAATGGAGAGCAACTTGAACATGTCTTCACAGAAAAAGATCTCGGTGTTTTGATAGACTCAGATCTTTCATTTGAAGAACATATCGCTAAGCAAGTAAACAAAGCTAATTCTATGTTGGATGCTCAAAAGAGGATTTCAAGACCCTAGTCCTCACGTATTCCAGACACTTTATACCACCTTTGTACGACCACATTTAGAGTATGCTCAATCAGTATGGCAACCAAGATTACGTCGATCTATCAACCTGATCGAGAGTGTCCAAAGACGTGCGACAAAACTAGTAAAACCAATCTCCGGTTACCATATGCAGAAAGACTAAGACGCTTGGCGCTACCATCCCTTGAGTTTCGAAGACTTTTCTGTGACATGGTCCAGGTGTATAAGCATATCCACATCTATGATAGTAAAACAAACACCAAAAAAGTTTATCAAAAGGACGCGACCATGTAGAAAGCATATACACGAGCTTCAGATGAATTTCCCGACGATGGAGTACGTGGTGCACAAAGCAAGTCCTTCTTTTATAGAACTATCTCAACATGGAACGCGCTTCCAAAATACGTGGCAGAAGCATCATCGATAAAATCGTTCAAGAATAATTTAAACAAAGCATGGGCAAACCATGAACTACGATATTTATTGTAAATAAACAAAGACCAGTTCTAGAGGCCCACGGCGTGCCTGAACTTTGTATTCGTTGTAATAATAATAAAAAAAAACATGAATTGTTCTTTTTCGTTTTGAAATTCAAGAAAAGTAAAGTTTATTTTGTTATAAAAATTCAACTCGGGTAAGTTATGACATGTCTCAAAAACTGAAAATTACTCGTATGAATACACGGGTTTCGAATTAAATTTTTGCTTAGCTTTAGCTTTGATCCCATGTAAATTTGCACGAAAAATATCAAGTAAACAGAACGAAAATTGGCCGTGTATCAAGCAATTTTAGCTCATTTTTCCATTTTGACAGACTTTATGGGTCATTATGAAAACAAAAAGCATTAAAATAAAAAGTCAATCGTTTAATTATATTTCTTTTATTGAATTTAAAATAGAAAAACATCTTTTGAATGAACACCTGGCTTTCAAAAGAGAAGAAAGGAAATCTATCAACCTTTTATAAGGCATTTCCCCTTATCGCTCCTTTTATTTACTGGATTTTTTCTCCCGCGCCAGATTTAATTCGAAACCCGTGTATTGGATTGGGCTTCATGGTCATGCAAAAAGAAAATCAAAAGTGAGTCTTTTCAGCGAGATTTTAACCTTTAAGTGCCACGGTCATTATTTTGTAAGTTTTTTAAAGAAAATCGCTAGTTCAAACTTTAAAGGCTGTTATCTCCGGATTGATTTGATATAGGGGATTCGTATCGTGTATAAAATTCCTATCCCAGAGTTACTCCATGTATTGACCTCTAGCCATTCAAATTTTTCATTAAAATTAATGAAA